>NC_057345.1:122909065-123212565 GCF_016509475.1 Prionailurus bengalensis | reverse complement strand
TCTCAGTGAGTTAGGAGTAGATATGAATAAGCATCCTGTTTATTGTTTAAGCATGCTCATTTTACTTAATTTGGCCATGATCCTGGCTCATTTTTCCTGGCCTCTTTCAGTGTATTCCTAAAACCATTTCTTATTTACTTGGTCTATAACACAATATTTCTGAGGGTAGTATTTTGATGAAAAATTTAAAAAAATGGATGTATGCATATACATATATATGTGTAATGTGTATATATATATACATATATATACATATGTAATGTGTATATTACTAACTCAGATATTATAAAGCAGCTGAACATCAAATATTTCCTTAAGATGCACCAAAGCCAGCCTGATGCCACCTGGGCTCAGGATGTAGTCTCAGATGGCCTCACTCGCATGTGTGGCATTTAGTTGGGGTAATGGGAGCAATTGGGACCTTGTATTATAAACATCTAGCAGATAGTTGAGGCTTAGTCACCTGGCATTTGGATTCCAAAAGTCAAAAAATAAAAATAAAAAAAGTAAAATAAAATCAAGTACTTTACAAGCCTCTGTATGTACACATAAGGTTTGCTAATGTCTAGAATTAGAAATACCACTGTCGTTTTTATCTTTTGGCAGGCCTTCTACAAAGAATGCTAGCTTTATTTCTTAGTTTTTTTTCTTCTAATTGCCTTATATTGAGTTATTAAATTGACTTGGCTCTTTAATGTTAAAGATATCTTAGAAATCAAATAAAGTATAATATATTGAAGAGCTATTTTATATATATTGGCGCTGTACTAGGTGATGGGAAAGGTTAAAAAGGACCTCTACATAACTCAATTAGTTTATAATAATGGTGGTCTTCTTAGTGAGTTCATGAGATTGTTGTCAGTGTTTTCAAATTTCTGTATAAGCTGTACAGATTTTGTAAAAGAGAAACTTTACTACTGCTAGCTATTCTCTTAACACTGGAAGACCTTTGTTCATACAGAGCAACAGAATGTTGACAAGTCAGTGCTATAAATCCACAGCTACTGCTAGAGTGGGGTCAAGGCTGAGCTCAAAATCAAATATTCCTTACCTGTGGCTGCACCTTCACCCTTATATTTTTTAACTGTTTGCTTAAAATTTGTGGGCATGATGTGAAACTGATTTTCTATTAGAAAGCCTTTACCTTTATTCAAATCTGTGGAATTTATTATTCAGACTCAGCAAAACATGGACCTTTGAACTTATTTGAGTTCGCCTTCATTGTACTATTTTTGCATTGATCACAAATTGATAGTATTTATCACTGATACTCATTATCTCTAGACACCTAACTACTTTATAAAAATAGAGAAGGTATAAAACTATATTCCGAAGTATGTTATAGATGAGGACTATAGAGTCTTGTGGTTTCACAAATGGAACACAGAGTTGATTCTCTAGGTGCAATCCAAGTTCTTCTACTTGATCTTTGTGTCACATCAAGAAAATTATTTAACATTTTTTAGCATCAAAGTCTGCCTTTAAAAAATAAAGATGATGATTTCAGCTTCAAAGCATTGAGGCAAGTATTAAAGGACATAATGCATGAAAAGTTTTTAACACACATTCAGTGTTCACTAAATTAGAGCTATCATCTTTAGTTTTATTTATGACAATGTCCTGGCCATTATAAACTTACATTTCTTTAGGTCTGTGATTTTAATGAAATTATTTTTCTTGTGGACAAAGCTTAAAACAGTACTGAGAGACATAAAATTTTACTTCTAGTAGAATGCAGACTTTTATTTTTAAATCCACATTTTATATGAAAATATGTAGGAAGAATTATTTTTAACATCTGAATAAATATGTAACTGAGGCTACTCTGGACTTTGGACTCCTATCTTTATTTTTTAAGACTTTATCTTTTTAGAGAAGTTTTAGGTTTACAACAAAATTGAGCAGGAGGCACTGAGATTTTCTATATATCCCTTTTCGCTGTTATCAACATCCCTCAAAAGAATGGTAAACTTTTTTTTTTTAACCAAGGATGGATCTCATTAATACATTATAATTACCAAAAGTCCATGGTTTACCTTAGGGTTCACCGTTGGTGTTGTACATTCATTGGATTTGGACACATGAATAGTGGCATATCCATCATTATAATATCAGTTTTGCCTTGTTGGATAGGTTTCTTTCATTTAGTAATATGCATTTAAGGTTCCCCATGGTTTTTCATTGTTTGATACTTCATTTTCTTCTAGGGCTAAGTAATATTCCATTGTTTGGATGTACCACAGTTTACATATACATTCACCTACTGAAGGACATCTTGGTTCCTTCTAAGTTTTGGCAATTGAGAATAAAGCTGCTGTTAACATCCTGTGCCTGTTTTTATGTGGACGTAAGTTTTCAACTCTTTTGGATAAATATCAAGGACCGTGATTGCTGGATTGTATAGTAAGGTTAGGTTTAGTTTTGTTAAGAAACTGTCCACTGTCTTCCAAAGGGACTGTACTATTTTGCATTCTCACCAACGATGCATGAGAGCCCCTGTTGCTTACCAGCATTTGATGTCATTAGTGTTCTGGATTTTGGCCATTGTAATATGTTTCATTGTTGTTATTATGTACATTTCCTGATGATATATAATGTGGAGCATCCTTTTGTATGCTTATTTGACAACTCTATATCTTCCTTTTTTACTTTAAAAAAAATTTAACATTTTATTTATTTTTGAGAGACAGAGCGCGAGTGGCAGAGGGAGAGAGAGGGGAAGACACAGTTTCTGAAGTAGGCTCCAGGCTCTGAGCCATCAGCACAAAGCCTGATGTGGGGCTCGAACCCATGATCTGTGAGGTCATGACCTGAGCTGTAGTTGGATGCCTAACAGACTGAGCCACCCAGGGGGTCCATTTTTTGTTTTGTTTTTAATCTTTTTAAACATTTTTATTTATTTTTGAGAGACAGAGAGAGACAGAGCACAAGCCGGGGATGGTCTATATCTTCTTTGATGAGTCATCTCTTAAGGTCTTTAGCCCATTTTTTAATCAAGTTGTTAGTTTTGTTATGTGGAGTTTTAGGAGTTCTTTGCATATGTTGAGTAACAGTCCTTTATCTGATGTGTCTTTTACAAATATTGTCTCTATGCCTGTGGCTTGTCTTCTCATTCTTTTGACACTTGTCTTTCACAGAGGAGAAGTTTTCAATTTTTTTTTATTTTTTTTAACATTTATTTATTTTTGAGACAGAGAGAGACAGAGCATGAATGGGGGGAGGGCCAGAGAGAGAGGGAGACACAGAATCTGAAGCAGGCCCCAGGCTCTGAGCTGTCAGCACAGAGCCTGATGCGGGGCTCGAACTCACGGACCATGAGATCGTGACCTGAGTGAAGTCGGACGCTCAACCGACTGAGCCACCCAGGCACCCCAGAAGTTTTCAATTTTAATGAAGTCCAGCTTGTCAATTCTTTCATGGGTCATAACTTTTCAGTCACATCTAAAAAGGCATCACCATGCCCAAATTCACCTGGGTTTTCTCCTATGCAACCATCTAGGAGTTGTATATTTGTGTAAACACACAACATTTAGGTCTCTGATCCATTTTGAGTTAATTTTTATGAAAGATAGAAGGTCTAGATTTGTAGTTTTGCATGTGGACATCCAGTTGTTCCCACACCATTTACTGAGGAGACCATTTTTGCTCCATTGTACTGCCTTTGTCAAAGATCAGTTGACTTTATTTATGTAACTCTATATCTGAGTTCTCTCTTCTGTTCCATTGGGCTGTTTGTCTATTCTTTTACCAATACCTCACTGCCTTGATTACTATAGCTATAGTAAGTCTTGAAGTCAGATAGTATCAGTCCTCAAAACCATTCTTCCCCTTCAGTCTACCTTCAATTTTAACTCTATTTCACATCTCATAAGTAAAAGACAATTCATTCCAGGTGTACTTTTTGTTCAAAATAACACAAACAGCAATATATTTTTAAAATCCATTTGATAATTTATCATATAAAAATTTGAATCTCAGGTTGCTGTTGAACTTCAAAAAATTTTTATTAATATAATGATACAGAAAACTCCATATAGTACCTACAAGACATTAACTTTCTCATGGAATCTGTCTGTATAGCAGTTTATATTATAAAAAATATCATGATCTACAGGTTGAAATAACTTTGTCAGGCAGTGATTTTAAAAGTCTTTATTGAAGATGTAGGCTTAGATATATCTCTTACATCTCTTAGCATCTGATTCCTTAATTTTTTAAATATTATTTAATTTACATAAATTTTCAAAGAGTCTGTATGTATATTTTGTCTACACAAATATAAAAATAGAAAATATTTAAATAAACATTTAAATGTAAAAATAGAAAATATTTAAATAAATATTTAAATATAAAAATATAAAATACAAAATATAAAATTCTTCCCTGAGAATCCTTGTGACTACTTTCCTCCCTTTTGGTGTGAGTGCATATTCTACATTCATGCACCCAGACGCCTTTCCCTGGATGTACTGACAAGCAATATATAAATAATTATGCAGTCACGCATATCACTGAGCTGTGTTAGTGAATGCTTTCTCATTAACTTTCCTCCTCCCCTCATGATATTTTCCGTTTCCTCCAGACTGGCATTCCCAGGTTTGACTCATTTTCTCTCATGCTGTCTCCACTAGTGTGAGTTATTTTATTTTGCTTTAATTGCTATAATGGTTGATAATCCATAGTAATCTGTAGTCTCTCTTTCTTCTGTATTCCTTTCTCTATTGTTTGCACTCAATTTCCAAATATCTCCTTTTATGTAGACCCCCCCCCCCCAGGCTTTCCCTTACTTTGCTAGAGCACTCAAGTACGTTCTCTTTGAACATTAGGTCTTCTCAGTAATGGCTGGTGCCTGTGAACATGTTGGGTATTGGATTTCAGGTGAAAAGGGATTTATTATGTGATCACAAATAAATCACTTAGTTCAAAGTGATTGATTGGGTTAGTGACTCAGTGAAGACTGAAACTTAGGTTGCTCAAGATAAGCTCAAGGGGAAACAATATAAATCTAAGTATAAAAAAATTTTTGCTTTGGGATTATGTCCTCTTGGAACATATTCACTTTCACCAGGATACCATTTGGATGCAAATATGGATTTTTTTCTAATTTTAAAGTTTTACAACTCTCCAGTTAATTTAAAACTCCCTAAGAACAAGGTTAATGTTTTATACTGAGACAACCCCCAAAGTCTCAAGGTTTCTTTCATCTTCTGTCTTTCAACACTTGTGCCATCATATTTAGCAGGTTGCTTACTTCCTTTAAAGTGAGAATCTTTCCTCTGTAAAATGGTGATAATTATATATAATTCAGAGAGCTTTCTGGGTAATCACACCATCAAGACAGAAGGCTACCATAAATGTTATTGTCTTTACCATTTTACCATTTGGAGAAAAAAAATATTGTGTGACATATTAAAAAGTGTAGGTGTTGCGGCGCCTGGGTGGCTCAGTCGGTTGAGCGACCGACTTCGGCTCAGGTCATGATCTCGCGGTTTGTGAGTTCAAGCCCTGTGTCGGGCTCTGTGCTGACAGCTCAGAGCCTGGAGCCTGCTTCAGATTCTGTGTCTCCCTCTCTCTCTGCCCCTCCCCCACTCATGCTCTGCCTCTCCTTCAAAAATAAATAAAGATTAAAAATTTTTTTTAAAGTGTAGGTGTTGATGCCGGTGAAAGCTTGGGTTTGAGTATTAACTCATGGGGCATACTTTTGGTCTGATCTTAACATGTGTTATACCACGTGGCCAGGCTTCTCATCTAGAAAATGAGTATCATAATATTTGTCTCTGTATTATAAGATATCAGTAGCAGTGCTCAGAGCAGAGTGGTATCCTCTGACTCTCCTTTTGAGCATAGTTTTGCAACACAGAGTAGAACCTACCAAATGTGTTGATTGATTAATCACCAGATTTTTGAATGCATCATTAAAAAACACTAACTAGGTCATTAGACTGTAGTAGATAAAAGAAAAAAGAGATACATTTAATGGAGATGTTGACACAAAGCGACTTGTCAAAAATGTTCATGTATCTGTATAATAATCAGGATTAAACAAAGTTTTACTTTGAAAACTAAGTTTCATAACTATATTTAACAGAAAATAAAAGATCAAAGAAGTTCTAGTTAACTCAAAGGATTTAAAGTTGAATTAGTTTGTAGGTAGAACTTGAAGTTCATTTAAGAGTGATTTAAGTTATATAAGCTCCTCAAGATGGAACTCAAAGAACAATTTCCCTGCTTAAAAATGTATTTTTTATATTAAGGCATTTTCTTTTGTAATAATGTGCTAAAAAGAAGATTTTTCTCTGTGAGGTAAAACTCACATAGGATTCCCATGTTTCTCTTCCTGATTTCTACTTATAATTGGGGTGTCATCATGAGATAGTTCACCAGAGATAACTTTATCCAGAATCTCTCCATTTACCCGCAGACCGTACAACCAGCTCTACCTTGGGAAGATCTACCTTGAGAAGATCTCATATTCTTTGTTAAAGGCTATGGTATTTGTTATGAAACCCTAGTAAAGTAACATATTTCTGTTCATATTGTCTCTAGCACTGGGTTTAGAAAAATTTCCCAGATTATTCCTTAATCTGTCAGTCTGAACTGTGATCAGCAGGTCTGCATTCCTGTGATTCTAGGTTAGCTTTAAATAATTTACACACATTTTTGCACATATTTCTAATAATAAATCTATAATTTGAACCAAGGACTACATCACTGTCACCTTTACTCATGAAACTATAGCCTTTGGGTTTGAATGTACAATTTTTTAAACATTTCTATATCACATTATAAGCACTTAATTTTTTAGGGAATTTTTATAGGGTTGTTCCTTTTGTCTTCCTGCACAGCTTTGGAAAAGAAGGAAGCCCAAAGAAAATCATTATCTTAGAAAAAATGTCTGTTTTTAAACTTGTCTCTAACTGCAAAACGTCCATATTAAAACCAATGAATGAAGTCATCCTATTGTTGCTTTCAGACATCAAGAAATTTGACAGATGGTTGTTACAAATGTTCCACTTTTTTCTTCATGTTTTGCAGTCTAAAGTGAGAATGACTAATATTTTAATTGAAAACATTTGGCAAAAAGAGAAATACACACTGTATATATATACCTTTATTATGTCTGTTCAAATGTCATTAAAGTCAGCATTCATTTGCAAAAGTCAAGCTTCTCATCCCGGTCCCAAGAAGACTGTGGTTGTTACAAGTCCACCAGTGCTTACTGGGCTGACATTGCTTCCATCAGGTATGGATATATACATGGCTACACCATGTCTCCTCCCTAAAGGATTTCACAGTCTGATGGAGAGACAAACACGGTTTAATGTCATTTAATGCAATATGTGCTAAGAGAGGCACCTGTATATTGCAACACTGATCAAAAAGCTAAAGAAGTGAGCTCAGATTGACTGATGTGTTAGCAGGTGGTAAGATGGATTTTATGCAGGAGCACATTTTCTAAATGATTTTGTGTGCTACAGGGCAAAGAGAAAACATGTTGCCCATGAAATAGAAGACAGTTGGAAAAAAGCAGTTTGATCATGAAAGGTGCAAGAAACAATACAGAGGAGAAAGTGCAGATAGGAAATAAAGTATAAAATCCTCTCCCCCCCCACCAGTGAAAATAGAGAGCAGGAGCCTTGGAGATATGAGAGCTCTAAATAGAACATGTACAAAGAAGGAACAATTTGAATTTGATCCACAAATTCAGAACAGTCCTCAATAGCCCAAGCCAACTTTTCAAAATTGTATAAAAATAAACCACAATTAGAGTAATTTAAATTATCACCCATTTGTTGTTGTAGCCAACATTCAGATACTTATTGGTATCATTCATTCCTGAAGCATTTATTGAATGCCTACTATGTTTTAATAATTCAATGATAAATTAAATCAAGTTTGAAGCCAAGTGAGGCATTGAGAATGCATATCAATTTAGAAATAACAATATTTTAATCTCTCCTATTTATTGAGTATATTCCATGTATAGGACTCTGCAGCAGGGTACAATGTGTGCAAATGCCATCACCCTGCTCAGAAAAATCACCAGTTATATTTGGTACTTATTTTCAGTTGCCAGTAGCTCTGGAAAATCACATCCTGATGAAAGATGCTGTTGTGTAAAATCGAAACTAACTTTTTAAACACACGGGGAAAAATAAGTCCTAGAGAAATTCCAAGGCATGAAGGAATGCTCATCCCAATCAAGTCCATGGACAGACTATCTGCTGAAAGTAGTTTGTAGCCAAGTATTCAAGTAACTGCATAATGGCAAAACAAGCGAGCATGGAAAGTAAATGTCACAAGAAGGAGATATACCAAGAACAAGTTGAAGTAGCAGTTCAAGAAAAAAAATAAGAGGCACCATAGGGTCACAGAATAAGCCTTGACACAAATAATGTGACTAATGTTATTTACCACATATACTTAATGTGCAATTAGAAACCTAATTCTGGCTCTCTTTACCTCTCAGGACTATTATGACTTTGATGTGGCTCACAGGTGTTAAAGTGCCCTAAAAATGTTAAACACCAGATAAATGGAAAGGTTTATTATTAAAAATTAAGCTTAACGGCATCAAGAAATGCCACAAGTAGACACACGTGCAGACGGCTTGTCTTCAAGTATGTGGCTATGAGGAATGAACTAAGGATGAAATATCAGCCTTAATTGTGCCCACACATAAAGCCATTGCCACCAGCAGTGCTTTTATCAAAAAGGAGCATAATCAGTCATTAGCAAACAATTTCAAATCACTGCAAGAAAATCATGTGACCTTGCTGAAGAGTCATTTTGCAACATCTTTCAGTGTATTTCTCTTGGCGGATGATTAAATAGCCTGTTAATCTCCTTGTGCTATGAGTGATTGAAGGACACTGAGTCAAAAGTACAATTTAGAGAAGAAGAGGAAATCTGCACTTATCTTTCAATATCATGTGATATGTTAAATGATGATTTACACCCCAGTCCTTCTTGGCAAAATGTTCTCTTCCAGAGGATGTCTGTCTGTAGAAATAACATATGCTTTTTTTTCTCTTTTCTGGAACCAGTATCAGCTCTCCATGAGGCATAACCTTTAGAATGAGAACCCCTCAGCGCACCTGGGTGGCTCAGTTGGTTAAGTGTCCAACTTTGGCTCTGGTCATGATCTCACAGTTCATGGGTTTGAGCCCTGTGTCAGGCTCTGTGCTGTCAGCTCAGAGCCTGCAGCTTGGAGCCCACTTCGGATTCTGTGCCCCCCCTCTCTCTGCCCCTCCCCGACTCATGCTCTGTTTCTGTCTCTCAAAAATAAATAAACGTTAAAAAAATTTTAGAATGAGAACCTCTCTACTATCCCTCTGGGCTGACAACTAATAACCTCACCAAAATGGTCAGAGATGGTTGGAAGACTTTCCCCACAACTAATGTCTTAAAAACTTTATACTTATTTAACAAATATTCATTAGACACTAACTCTTTGCTATGCACTATAGACAACACAACTGACAAGGATAAACCTCAAGAAATTAATCGGTGGGTAAGAGATAATTCACATACATCAGTGTATTAAGATAACAGTTTGTATTAACCGTCTGTTCTTGCTACCCTTTCCAATCTTCCTTGAATTCTGAAGTTCCATCCTGACTCTCCACCTCCAGTGTCACCAAAGAGACTTGATATACCAATTAACTTGGATAAAATTTTCACAGGAGAACAAAGGAAGGCAAAGTGAAACTCTTGGCTCTTATGTTCAAATGAGATGATCCTTGAGTTATTACACACACACACACACACACACACACACACACACACAATTAAAAAGAAAAGAAAAAAAAAATGATGATCCAATTTGTTCTCTCCCAACCAAAACTAGTCAATGAATCCATAGGCTGAGTGAGAGAATGAGGCCAAGGATCACAGAAACTGAAACGGAGTTTATGAGGATAGTCCTCTGAGCTCTGCTCTGCGGGCATAGTTAGCACTTAGCTCCAGGGAACCACCAGAGCTGTCCAGCTCCTTGAAAAGCACATGTCTTTATGCAGGTAAACCCTATACAATTCCTGTGACAGAATCAAATGAGTTGTTCCTTTCCTTGCCGTTTGATGAAGACACCCAAGGAACTGTAGCATGTAGCTTTTTAATCACTCCTGTTGCTCAAACCCTCACCCCACCCCCAACATATCCTTCCCATGTAGACAAACCTTCTTTCCAAAACCCAGGACAGAGGATAGAGTTCTAGACTTCAAGAAAAATGGCAATGACAAGACAGAAAAAAATTCCTGTAACTGAGGAGGATTAGATTTAGTAGAACGATCTCAAGATCTTCCATTAAGCTGAGGCAGTGGTAAAACTAATGGCCGTTGGTGTCCACGGAACACCAATATACTGTAAGGGAAAAGTGTCCTTATTATTAAAAATTATTAATTTCATAGTTAAACTTTCAAACACTTTATATTCTAAGTACATCCTTGACTATCTCAGAGCTCCAAGAATAAATAGGGAAAAATGACAATTTTCCAAATGTAAATGATCTTAGAATTCTTTTTTAAATTTTTTTTAGTGTTTACTTTTGAGAGGCAGAGAGAGACAAAGCATGAGTTGGGGAGGGGCATAGAGAGAGGGAGACACAGAATCCGAAGCAGGTTCCAGGCTCTGAGCTGTCAGCACAGAGCCCGACATGGGGCTCAAACCCACAAACGCAAGATCATAACCCGAGCCGAAGTCGGACGCTTAACCGACTGAGCTACCCAGGATCCCCAAGAATTCCTTTTCAAAAAATACCAGTGTAAGAGTATACTAATGATGCTTCATGTAATGCAGTTTACAAAACATGTATTCACCATTAAATATATTGCACATGCTCTGTGATTTAAATATGAATCTAAAATAATAAACTAGAAAGCAATGTGAGCCTTAACAGAGATATAGATCAAATGCTATGGAGGTTGAAAGGAGATAATTCTCATTTTAGCCAAGGCAGATGGGGGAGGTTTCAGGGAAATAGCATTTAGGTTTGGACTTGAAATCACCAAGAAGCTTTTGGACATTTGGATGTGTGTGGGTCAGGGAGAAGTCATGCTAGGACAAAGGAATACCAGGAACATAGATGCAGCCATGAAAAAGAGAACCAGAAAGAGCAAGAATAAGTAGCTTATCTTGGCTGTGGAATGGGTAACTCAGACAAATTAAGAGTTATCAAGGTGGAAGAGGCTAGTTGGGACCAAATATGGAGATTCATGATTTCTAGAAGAAGCCACTTGATCTTGACTCCATAGAAATTATACCAACCCTTTACAGACTGATAAGCAAGTCAATAACACTTTTAAAACTTGAACTTAATTTCATCAAATCAACCAATTAATGATGAAAATCTAATTAAAATTGATCTTTGCTCCTGCTCTATACAACCTTGCAAGGATTGAGTCTAGTCCTGTTCTCTGACCAGATAGTAATTTAGCTCCCAGCCACCTAAAAATCTTTGCTAGCCCCTTCTATTTCCCCATGTATAGTTCCATTTTCTTCACTTCTTTCTGCTATTCTCTCCACACCTCTCCATTTGTCAATTATTCTGCATATTATTCTGCACTAGTCCCAGCTAGTGCACTTTAATAATAGCTAATAGTTATATAAGGCATTCTCTGTTTCAAATCTTTTCACATGTTTATTTTATTTGTGCAGTACCTCCATGAAATACGCATTATTATTTTCATTGTACAGGTGAGGAAGGTAAAAAATCAAAGTACTAACTATAGAGAACAAACGGAGGGTTGAAAAGGGAGGTGGATGGGGGATAGGCTAGATGGGCGATGGGCATTACGGAAGGCATTTGTTGTGATGAGCACTGGGTGTGATATGCAAGGGATAGATTACTAAATTCTATTCCTGAAACAAGTCTTACCCTACATGTTAACTAACTAGAATTTAAATAAAAACTTGAACCATAAAAAACAAAAAAAAGTGCTCTGTACAGTACAGTCCATGGGATTCCAACCTGTGCCTACAAGATTCTAAAGCTGTGTACACTTTTAATTCTTTAGAAGCAATTTATTTCTGGGTCTCCAAAGACAGTGTTGCTTAACCCTTAGGTAACTCTAATTAAAAGAAGAACAACAACAAACTTTAAAAGAAGTTGGAGGATGTAAATTTAGCCCCTTAGGAAATCCATAGGCCGTTGAATGTTGGCCCACTCCCACCATCCAGAGGACCACTATGCTTAATAACTTTATTAACTGATATCCATTGAAAAATATTAAATTTTTTTTGTCTAAAGGATATTTATGGAATACTGTGCATCAAAGCAGAAGAATAGTAATTGCAATTAAGTAGTTACTTTTCAGAGTGACACTCAGCACTGGTAATTCTCCTTAAGAATTATCAGATTTTTAAAAATACCTGGCTTTGTATGGTTAACAAAACTGGCTTAATAAGAAATGAATCAAGTCCAAAACCTAAGCATGATTTATGAGAATAAACTTAATAATAAATATGGGATTACGTATCAAATTGTTTTTAATAGCTTGAACTAGGCCTTTATAAAAAGATATAAAAAGACAAAATAAATTAAAAAGTAATACATGTAAAAGATGAGAAAGTACATAATTTATGGCAAAGAGATTAAATATAGAAAAGGAGTAGTATGCTGCCAATTGAGTAAAAATCATTGTTATTACACTTACTAGAAATACAATAATTAAGCAAGTTACTTAAAGTCTGTACTTCAGTTGCCCAATCTACAAAAAAAGATAATACTTCCTACTTCCTACATAGATGTTGAGAAAATGAAACTAGTAAATAATCATAAAGGATGGAGGAAGTGCTTAGTACGTGGTATGAGTTGCATACATATTTAAAAAAAATTAAGGTTATTCATTTTTGAGAGACAAAGAGAGAAAGAGGGTGAGTGGAGAAGGTGCAGAGAGAGAGGGAGGCCACAGAATCCAAAGCAGGCTCCAGGCTCTTACCCATAAGCACAGAGCCTGACATGGGGCTCCAACTCACAAACTGTGACATCGTGACCTGAGCCAAAGTTGGATGCTTACCTGACTGAGCTACCCAGGTGTCCCATATATGTATTATCTATTATTACTAAAGGACCTGAAAATGAGGGCTATGAGTAATTAGCATATCTCTTAAAATAATGGAGTGTGGATGCTCAAATATCAAACAAATTATGCAAATGTGGTTGGTAGTAGTCCTAAGAATAGAGGCATTATGGTAATGGATAGAAACTCATCATATTTCTCCCTCTTCTTCACAGACACGTAGTAGGACTTCATTTCTCAGCCTTATTGCAGTGAGGTGAGGTGAGGCTACTGCAGTGTCTAGAGTGAGAAGCTCTAGACAATGGAATATGAACAGAGATATGTAGGCCATTTCCAAATGTAAAAGTTCAAACTCTTCCATAGGATGCTGGATGTTCTTTCTCTTCTTGGATAGATGTCAAAGGATCCAGGGGAAGACCACTGGCCTTAGAGAGCTAGGAACTAGAGGAAGCCTGGGTCCCCTAAAGGCTAGGGAGTGTGCACAGCCCCTATCCCTCAACTTGGCAGCCAAATGTTAGATTGGAACATTTAAAAAATGAACATTTTTTTAAGCTTATTTATTTAATTTGAGAGAGAGGGAGAGAATGAGAATCCTAAGCAGGCTCTGCACTCTTACTGCAGAGCCCATTCCAGGGCTCAAACTCACGAACCGCGAGTTCATGACCTGAGCCAAAATCAAGAGCCAGATACTTAACTGACTGAGCCACCCAGGTGCCCCCCAAAATGAACATTTATTTGTTTTAAGCCACTTAGATGCTGGGGTTTTTTGTCAAAGGAGTTAGCCTACTGAAACTAATGCAATAAAGAGAAATTATTCAAACAGCAATTAGGGCTCTTGTGTCCAAACTGTACTTCTATAGCTGTGTACCTTTGGGCAGTTTAGATAACCTCTTTGGTTGTCCTTTTATTTGCTATAAAACTCCCATCATAAAAGTTTCAAGAATGAACGAATATATTGACAGAGCTTGGAATAGAGCAGGAAACCTGTAAATGGTAGTTAAATCTAAATGTAAAAATCTCAGGGGTGCCTGGGTGGCTCAGTCAGTTGAGCATCTGACACTTGATTTCAGCTCAGGTCATGATCTTGGGGTCATGGGATCAAGCCCTGTGTCAGGCTCCATGCTGAGTATTGAGCCTACTTGGAATTCTCTCTCTCTCTCTCTCTCTCTCTCTCTCTCTCCCTCTGCCTCTCTTGGCCACTCACATGCTCTCTCTCTTTCTCTAAAATAAAATACATAAATAAATACAAATAAATAAATAATAATACATTTAACAATATCAGTACTTACATACCACTGAAATATCTATACTACATACAGCAATTGGTTAAATTAGGTTTTTTACAATAATACAACTATATAGTTGCCAGAAGGTTTCAGTTTTCAATAGCGTTTGTTGATTTCTCATAGAGGCAGCTCTCAAACTGCTTCATTCAGATACATGGTATGGACAATACTGAAGAAAAGAACAGGGTTTTATTTTCTTCCTGAGGCCTCTGCACCAATTTACCCAAACTCTTCCCTAATAGAGTGGCCCGTATTTAATATGCACAACAAGCTCAGGTCATTAATTCTCTGAGTCACTCCTAAATCAATCCTCTAGATGTGGACTAGAATCTTAATGCAGTTGTGGTAGTTGGGAATCTCATCTAATTTATTACATGGAGAGAAGTGCAACACAGGAAAAATGCATATTAACTACTTAAATGAATATTTTTTTCAGGAATTCACTTTCTTTTCAAAGCAGTCATGAACAGATAGCTACCCAAGAAAGGCTATTCATAGTAGCTTGATCAATATAGAAATTCTGTATATAAATAGACTTTCATGCACGCATACATTTAATAGTTAATTGTTATCTCTTTTCTAGCATCAGCTAGATGGTAGTTAAAAGTGAGTTTCATTTTTTTTGCTTTTGAACTTTTTATTGGAAAATAAAATATATGACCAGAAAAAATGCATTAAACATTGATGTAAAGCTTAACAGCTTGCTATTAAATAAGCTATTGTACAACTACTGCATAGAACAAGAAATACAATAGAGCCAGCACCTTAGAAAGCCGTCTATGTGACCCTCCCCAATTAAAATTCCTCCCTCTTTCCTAGATGAACCACGCTCTTGACTTTCATGATAATTAATTCCTTACTTTCATTATACTTTTACCACCGACCTATACATTTTTAAACACAATAGTTTAATTTTTATAGATTTTTGAAGCTCATATAAATGGAATCATCACTATTATTCTTTTCTGATTTTCTTCCTTAACTCAAAAATACATTTGTAAGATTCACCCATGATAATTCACGTAGCTGTAGTTCATGCATTTTCATTGCTGACGATGTCACACATTTTTTGAGTTGTTTCACTTTGGGGCTATTATGACTGTGTTGCCATTAGTATTTTGGACATGTCCCCTAGTGGCCATGTGTACACCTTCTATTGTATGTATACCTAGAAGTAAAATTGTTGGCACAGAAGTTTATAATTTACATTCCCACCAACAGAGTATGGGGGCCCAATGTCTCCCCTTCCTTGCCATCACATGCCATTATTGGTCTTTTCAATTTGGCAGTCTGGGGAGTGTGTTGTGTTATCTTATTGTGGCTTTAATTTTCATTTGCCTCATTTAATTTTCACTTGCATACTTTCATTCATTTGTATGTTGCAAATATTTTTTTTCATTCTGAGTCTTATCTTTTCATTCTTCTCAAATTTCATTTGGTCAACAGAAGTCCCTAATTTTAAATGTAAGATTTATCAACCTGTCTTTCATGGGTATTTTCTTTTTTCTGAGATTTGTTTAAGATGTCTATTTCAAACTTAAAGATAAAAGGTATTCTCTCATATAACCTTCTACAGACTTTGTGGCAAAATGTGTTTCAAGTTTAGGGATATAATACACTTGATTTATTTATGTGATATGATGTAGGTGTCAAATTTAATTTTGCAAATGGATATTCCCTTGTTCCCAAACCATTTATTGGAAAGAACTGTCCTATTACCTCTGTTCTGCATTGCCACCTTTGTCAGAAGTCAACTGCCAACAGATGAAATAATGTACTTCTGAACTCTATAACTGTTCAGTTTTCTCTTTGCAATTGTTATACTAATACGATATTTTCTTGATGACTATTGCTTTAAAATAAGTCTTGATATCAAGTTGTGAAACTCCTGTGTTCTTTTAAAAGTCTTAGCTATTATTGGCCTGTTATTTTCATGTACTTTTAGAATCAGCTTGTTAAATTCTCCTCAATCCCCAAATTAAAAAAGCATGCTTGCATTTTAAATTGGACTCCGTTGAATCTCAGCATAAATTTGTGGAGAATTGTGACCTTTATAACATTAAACCATCTAATCAATTAATATATGTTATAGACTGAAACGGGTCACCTCAAAATTCCTATGTTGAAGTCTTGACCTCTAATGTGACCGTATTTGGAGATAGAGATTTTAGAAGGTAATTCAGGTTAAATAAGGTCATAATAGTGAGGACCTAATCCAATAGGATTGTGAGCTTCCGAGAAAAAAAAAAAGAGAGATCTCTGCCTCCACATGCATGCACTGAGGAAAACTGTATGAGGACACAGTGAAAAGGTGGCCATCTACAGGCCAAGAAAAGAGGCTTCAGAATGAAATCTCCCTTGCTTGGGATTCTCTCTCTCTCTTTCTCCCTCTCTCTCTCTCCTCTCTGCCCCTCCTCCCTCTCAAATCCACCACTCCCCCTCTCAAATAAATAAACTAAAAAAAAATCATGACCAGATGTTGGTAGAAATATGAATATTAAAAGCCATTCTGATGAGGTCTGAAATGGAAGTGAGGGGCATATTTTTGAAAATTGGAGGAAAAGTAATCCTCGTTAATAAGGTAGCAAAGAATTCGGATAAATTGTGTTTGTGGAAGGCAGAACGTGTAAGCAATGGAACTGTATATTTGGCTGACCAAATTTCTAAGCAAAGTACTGAAGGAGAAGTATAGATTCTTCTGACTGTTTATAGTAAAAGGTGAGAAGAGATGAAGAAATAGTTAAGCAGAAAGAAATAAAACTTGAAGATTTGGAAAATTCTCAGCCTGCTCATACTGCAGAAAGTGAAAAGGCATGTTTTGAAAAGAACACCACTAGTATGACTGGACTATAACTCAAGAAAGAGTTTATGGGGTTATTATATGAGAATTGAAAGGGATGGAGAAGGAAGGAAATGAAGAAAGGCTGTCAAATTCCTTAGACCTGACAGGACTGACTAATAGAGCTATTTGGCTACAAAATGTGCTCTTCTTCAAGAAGAGGGAAATATGACCCAAAAGGTGACTCAGGTATCACCAAGGCCACTACTGCAATTTCACCAGGCCAGATGGCCAGCTCCTGGAGTCTTGGAGGTAGGATCACCCAACAAAGCCAGGGGTTTCTATTACTAGATTATTTGATATCCTTATCTTATTATACATGATGTATATGGTGAAACCTTATTTTCTGTTCATTGCTAGATCCAGCAAAATCTTGCCAAAATCTCTTAATTATAGCAGTTTATCTGATGTTGTTTCATATTTTATACCCAAATAATTTTTCTTAATAGTAAATGGTTTCATTTTGCTTCCATTTCTTTTTATGAATTTACTGTTCTGACAAAAGCCTCTGGTAAAATTTTGAAAAAAAAAAGTAGTGATAGAGGATGTTCTTGTTTATTTTTTTTATAGTTGCCATCAACATTTCATCAAGTACAATGTTTGCTTTAAGTTTTGTTTTGTTTTACAAAAACATATTATGAAATCCCTTTCTATTTTTAAGCAGTTTTATTGAGATATAATTAATCTACCATATAAGTCACACATTTAAAACATAAAATTTGGTGTTCTATAGTATATTCATACAGTTGAGGAACCATGAAAATAATGTAATTTTAGGACATTTTCAGCATCCCCCAAAAGACACTACATTCCCATTAGCAGTTACTTTTCTTCCTACACTAGGAAACCACTGGTATCATTTCTACCTCTGTAGATTTGCCTCTTCTGGACATTTCTTTTAAATGGAACCATATGATAACCTCTTTTTTTGTGATTGGCTTCTTTTATCTAGTATAATATTTTCAGTGTTCACTATTTTGTAGCAAATATCACTACTTCATTTTTTTTATATTGCTGAATTATATTTCATTTTATGGATAGACCACATTTATTGATCAGTTTTACCGATGATGGACATTTGGGCTGATTCTACCCAGGCTATTATGAGTTATACTGTTATGAATATTGGTATACAGATTATTTGTGAAGTTACAGATTTTCATTTATCTTGTATAACAAAGGAGCAGAATTTCGAGGTCATATAATAGCTATATATTTTTAAAGCACTATCAAACTGTTTTCTAAAGTGGTTGGACCAGTTTATCTCATATCCTCACCATATCTCATATCTCATATCCTCACCAACACTTGATATTCTCTTTTTGGCATAAGCATCTTAGAGATTGTAAAATGGTATGTCATCATAATTTTCACGTTTTGCCTAATGACTAATGATGTTGAACATCTTTTCATGCATTTACTGACCATTTGTGTATCACTGTTGGAGAAATGTCTATAAAGATACTTTGTTATATCACATATTCACTTCTTTGGTTAAATTTATCCTTGAGTATTTTATTCTTTTGATGCTATTTTAAATAGAACTTTTTCACTTTGAATTATATATCTTAGTGTATAGGTATAAGATTAATATATATGTGTGTGTGTGTATATATGTTTACACACATACACATGCACACGTTTATATATATTTTAATGTTTATCTATTTATTTTGAGAGAGGGAGCAGGGTAGGGGAGAGAGAGAAGGAGAGAGAATCCCAATCAAGCTCTGTGCTGTCAGCACAGAGCCTGATGCAGGGTTAGATTTCACAAACCATGTGATCATGACCTGAGCTGATATCAAGACTTGGATACTTAACCAACTAAGTCTCCCAGGCACCCCTAATTTTTATATCTTGATTTTGTATCCTGTAAACTTTTCCAACTTGTTTATTAGTTCTAATAGTTTTTGGTGGATTTATTAGGGATTTCTATTTATAATATTATGTTATCTGCAATACAGAGTTTACTTCTTTCTTTCCTATTTGAATGTCTCTTCTTTTGTTTTCTTGTCCTATTATTCTGGTTCAGTTCTCTAACACAACGTTGATAGGAGTAATGAAAGTGGCATCCTTGTCTTGTTCTTCATATTATTTGCAAATGAATCAATCCTTCACCATTTAAAGTATAATATATTAGCTGTCTCTTGTTAAGTTGACTAATTTCTCTTCTAAACCTAGTTCATTGAGTATGTTTGTCATAAAAAGGTGTTGAATTTTGTCAGATTATTTTTCTGTTTCGGTTGAGATAATCATTTTTTTTTCTTTAACATATTAATATGGTACATTACCTTAATTGATTTTTGGCTGCATCCATGGGATAAATCTTATTTGTTCATGGTATGTAATTATATATATTTTCTGTGCTAATATTTTGTTAGATTTTTCTGTCCATATTCATGAAAGATATTTATCTGCAGTTTTCTTGTGGTGTTTGTCTCATTTGATATCAAGGACTCATAGCAGTTTGGAAGCATTCCCTCTTCTCCTATGTTTTAGGAGAATTTGTGAAAATTTGGTATTATTTCTTCAAATTTTTGCAGAATTCACTAGTAAAGCCATTTGAGCCTGGAATTTTATTTGTGGATGATTGTAAGATTTCTGATTCATTCTCTTTATTTGTTTTCAGTCTAGTAAGATATTTTATTTCTTGTTGAGTCAATCTTGGTAGTTTACTTTTCTATCAATTTTAACCACTTTCTCTAAGTTATCTAATTATTACATATTGCTATTCATGGTATTTCCTTATAATTGTCTTTTTAAAATTTCTATACACCCATATTTATTTTAGTAATTTGTAATTTTTCTTGGTCATTCTATATACTATGTCAATTTTATTGACCTTTTCAAAGAACCAATTTTTGGTTTTCTTAACTTTATTTTTTTAACTCTCTGTTTCATTAATTTCTTCTGTAACTTTCATTATTTCCTTCCTTATCCTTGCTTTGAGCTGTTAATTTCTCATTTTTTCCAGTGTGTTCAGAAAATTAGGGAATTTGGGATTTTTCTTCTTTTTAAAAAATATTTATTTATTTATTTGGAGAGAGAGAAAGAGAGCATGGTAGGCAGGGGCAGAGGGAGGCGGGGGGGGGAGAGAGAGAGAGAGAGAGAGAGAGAGAATATTTCTGTCAGTGCAGTGCCTAACTTAGGGCTTGAACCCATGAACCTGGAGATCATGACCTGAGCTGAAACCAAGAGTTGGATGTTTAACTGACTGAGCCATCTGGGAGCCCCTCTTCTTTTTTAATGTAGCATTCACAGTTATAAATTTCTCTGTAAGCACTGCGTTAGATGCATTCCATAAGTTTTGGTATGTTATGTTTTCATTTTCTTTCACCTGAAAATATTTTCTATTTTCCCTTCTTTGACCCATTGGTTATGTAGGAGTGTACTTTTTAACTTCAACCTATTTCTGAAAGTCTCATATTTCCTCACTGATTTCAAATTTATTTCAACTGTGCTTTGTAACACATATTATTTCAATTCTTCCAGCTATTTTGAGGCTTGATATATGGGCCAGCATATAGTTTTGTTTTTAAATGTTTTTATTTATTTGAGAGAGAGAGAGAGAAGAAAGAGAGAGAGAGAGAGAGAGAGAGAGAGAGAGAGAGAATCCAAAGCAGGCTCCAGGCCCCGAGCTGTCAGCACAAGAACCCGACACGGGTCTCGAACCCATGAACCGTGAGATCATGACCTGAGCCAAAGTTGGACATTCAACTGACTGAGCCACCCAGGCACCCCCAGCATATAGTTTATTCTAAAGAATGTGATATGTGTCTGGAGAAGAATGTTTGGTCAGTTTATTGGGTAGAGTATTCTGTATATATTTGTTAGACCTAATTGGTGTATAATGTGGTTTAAATCTTCTGTTTCCTTGCTGATTTTCTGTTTAGTTGTTCCACCCATTATTGGAAATGGACCATTAAATTCTCCAATTACTATTTTTGAATTTTCCATTTCTCCCTCATATTTTGTCATTTTTTGCTACATGTATTTTGGGTTTCTGTTGTTAGATGCCTATTATATACTTGTAATTGTTATATCTTCCTGATGAATTGACCCTTTGTCACTATAAAATATTCCTCTTTACCCCTCATTATATTTTTTGTTTTAAAGGTAGTTTTGTCTGAAATTAGTATAGGCACTCCAGCTTTCTTATGGTTCCTGTTTGCATGGTATACCTTTTTCCATGTTTTTACTCCATCTAGTTGGATCTTTGAATCAGAAGTATATCTCCTATACAGGCATGATTGTATTTTGATTTTTTTAATCCAGTCTAAAAATATTTCACTTTAGATTATTACATCAATTAATGCTTGCTGTTATTGTTGATATTTTTCAATTTATGTTTACTATATTTTTTACTTTTCTATATGTCTGTCATTTTTCTTCTACTGTTCCTCCTTTACTATTTATTTTTATAGTCAATAAATATATTTTAGTGTGACATTTTAATTCTGTTAATAACTTTATATTTTTCAGTTATTTTCTTACTAGTTTCTCTGGGGCTTTCATTATACATTTTAACTTAAATCTATTTTAGATTTATACAATCTTAATTCCAGTGAGATGTATTAATTTTAGTCTTATAAAGCTCTGTTCCTCTCTATCTTTTTATGCTGCTATTCAATATTTTATTATCTATGATGTTCCTATCACATTTTTTTCCTTTGGTAGATAAACATATCAGTAAATTTCTTTCTTTTTCTTTAAATCAGAAGTGGATATGATTTTATGAAATGCTTCTACATCTATTGAAGTTATCAAATAATTTTACCCTTTATTCAATTAATGTTGTGAATTATCTTGCTTAATATTCCTTTTCCAAATAAAATTCTAATTTCTAGAATAAATCTCTATTGATCATGATATATAATTCTTTTTATATATTGTTGAAATTAGTCAAGTAATATTTTGTTCAAGATTTTGTATTTGTAATATTTGTAAGTGAATTTGGTTGAATGATTCTTATCATAGTTTAATATTGAATTTATGCTACCACCAAACTGGGATTTATTCTTTTATTTTTTACAGTTTCTTGAAGAATATTTATAAGAACAGTGTTATGTTTCCTTAAATATTTGAAAGAATTGTCTAGTGCTGCTATCTTGGTCTAAAGTTCTCTTTGAAAAAAGATTTTTAAGAAGTTTATTTGGTGGTTGTTAATAGCTTGCTTTTCCTTCTTTTGTCCATTTCAGTGAGTTATAGGTTTTTAGGAATGAGTCCATTTCACCTAAATTTTCAAATTTACATTTCAAAATTTTCAGATTTCTTATTATAAATCTTTTTTGTCTTAATAAAATTGTAGCCAAGTAGATTGGGTATTAATCTGGGTTCAGCCACCTAACAGCTATGAGAACTTAGAAAATTTTATTTATCTCTCTGGCCCTCAATTTCCTAACCATTAATATGTGGTTAATCTACATTTCTTCTTTTTTTTAATTTTTAAAATTATTTTATTTTATTTTTGAGAGAGAGAGAGAGGCAGAGTGTGAGTGGGGGAGGAGCAGAGAGAGAGGAGACACAGAATCTGAAGCAGGCTCCAGGCTCTGAGCTGTCTGCACAGAGCCCCACTCGAACCCACAAACCATAAGATCATGACCTGAGCTGAAGTTGGATGCTTAACCAACTGAGCCACCCAGGTGCCCCCCTACTACATTTCTGATAGAAGGTTGTCTATCTGAAAGATCCCTGATGTTATAGATTACCTAAAACTCTAGATATAATGTATAAATAATTCTTGAGCTGGGAAGTAAGTAAAAAAATCCTCAGACATTCTCAAACATCAGGAATACAGAGCTAGCTTTGATATTGAGGCATCTTTGAATAACTAATGGCTTGGAAATTGGGCAATAAAAGCCAGAGACCAAGTAGGATGAAAACTTAGATCAGACCCTACAAAAATCCAGGTTCCCTCAAAAGTAATACTATTGATAGAATCCTTGGAAAAATCATACCATTTGGAGAAAGTGTCTGGAGATACATATCTTTCTCAGTCTAGATCCAGAGAAAGGCGGGAGTTTTTTTCTTTTAAAAATTTTTTTAAATGTTTATTTATTTTTGAGACAAACAGACAGAGCACAAGTGGGGGAAGGGCAGGGAGAGAGGGAGACAGAATCCGAAGCAGGATCCAGGCTCTGAGCTGTCAGCACAGAGCCCAACAAGGGAACCCAGGAACCTTGATATCATGACCTGAGCCTAAGTCAGACGCTTAACAGACTGAACCGCCCAGGTGCCCCCAGAGAAATTTTTTTCTGAGAGGCCTTAACTGTAACTCAGCAGTCATTAAATTGGAGATATAATACTTTTTGTGTGAGTCTTGGGGAAAAAATTAAATCATAATTCGTATTAAAGTTCTGAATTGTTCGTATCTCAGGCACCTGGCAGAAGCAAACACAAATCACTTGTAGGAAAGACTTTCAAGTTTAAATGAATTTACACAAAGAAGTTCTGAAGGACATATATTTACACACACACACACACACACACACACACCAGAAACACTTAAGGAAATAAGCCACCATTAGCAAGAGTCAGTAGATGCAACAAACCACAGGTTCAGAACCGCAGACTACAGAAACTGCATGTACTATAACTCAAAAGAATCAACCAGTACTAAATACAAATATTTATATATACTTAAAAACATGAAACACTAAATTGCCAGAAGGCAACCTGCCACAGGTTGCCAGAATGATATTATGATTTTGGTCAGCCCTAGACACTTATTTTTTGCCTTTGTAGGCACCTTCTACCATGCATGCATGGGTGTGTGTGTGTGTGTGTGTGTGTGTGTGTGTGTGTTTATGTATAATATACATGCATATGTATATATTTTAAAAATTATATTTTATGACTATGCTGCTAAAAGGCAAATATATTATTTTATATAAAAACATTTTCTTAACGCTAAAAGTCCTTTGTTCCCCCTTCAGATTTTAAAATAAAGTAAAGCATTTTTGTAGGTCCAAAACATATCATGAGCCCTAGGCATTGTACCTACTGTGTCTAATGGGTAATCTGGCCCTGGAGGAAGGAACAAAAATCCATCAACAGCCAGATTTGGAAAAGAACCAAATAGAACTTCTAGATTTTAAAACATTTAATATAAAAATTTGAATCTTAATAGACACCCTAGTAGCAAACCAGACACAACTGAAGAAACAATAACTATGGTAAATTGAGGGATTGATTTTTGAAATATCTAAAATTCATCAGAGAAAGGAAAAAAAACAGGAAAATTTGAACAAGAAATTAAGAAACACAGAGGAAAGAGTAAGGATATCTAAATACACCTAAACAAAATTCTAAAAGGATAGACTGGAGAGACTAGGGCTAGACAATGGCTGGAAATTTTCCAGAATGAATTAAAGAAATATATTCCTGGGGTGCCTGGGTGGCTTAGTTGCTTAAGCATCCAAGTTCAGCTCAGGTCATGATCTCATGGCTGGTGAGTTTGAGCCCCGCATTGGGCTCGGTGCTGACAGCTCAGAACCTAGAGCCTGTTTTGGATTCTGTGTCTCCCTCTCTCTCTGCCCCTCCTCAACTTGCAATTTGTCTCTGTCTCTCAAAAATTAATAAACATTAAAAAAACTTTAAAAAGAAGAAATATATTCCTATATTGAGGAATATCAGTTAACCCCTAGGTTGTACTAGTAGACCTCAATTAAGACAGACAATCCTTTCAAAACAAATGGCAAGCTGAATTTCTTAAAATTAAAAAAAATTAAAAACTGAAAGCAAAGGTAATTCTCAGCATTTTCAGGGACCCTAATCTGAAACACAAATGGCCAGAACTACTAAGTACAATTTGATAATCTAGCTATTGGTCAGATAAATGAATAATTCATCATATTTAGAATTAAAGATTTTATATGACACAATTTGTTAGCTAATTATCTGTAGATAATAACCAGGAGCTGGGCATAACCTAAGAAGGTATTGATGACTTACTTTAGAGAGAGCAAGACATAATAACTACAATTTATTTGTATAAAAACTGAGACGATTTATTTTGCCAGTTTTTTCTGAAACCTTTTTTTTTTCTGTTGAAATTTCAGTGTTTAGTGTGGGCCTGAGTCACGTTATTTCTCTTGGCAGAGGTGCTTTCAATATATTTTCATTTGTTGCCTATTTTGGATGGTGAAAAGCTCTGTTTTGCTTACGGCATCTCTTCAGATTTACCAAAAGCCTCTGAGTAAACTGTCTGCCCTTTATTCTGGCATTAATATTTTGTTGTTATTCTTAGCAGAGAACATCTGCTTTGCATTTCCACATTCTTTATCCTTTTGTCAATTACCAAGGCTCCAAAGAGCCATATTTTCTTGACTTAACTTGAAAACTCATAATTTCTTTAAAAGTAGAAGGCATTCATAGAATCTCTTGCCTCTTAACATGCTCTTAGATATTTGTAGAATTTTAAATCTGGAAGAAACCTCAGAAATAATTTGCTTTAGCCTTCTTATTTTACATCTGGTATAACTGAGTTATGAAGCCATTTGTTCAAGGCCCCCTAGTATTTCAGGGGCATATCCAAACTTGAAACACATTTTTTCATTTCCAATCTAATGTTTTTACATTCTGACTTTTTTTAACCAGTCAATTTGTAGGCATTAGTCATTTGTTTTGTGTCTAGAACTGTGTGCTGTGACATCATCAGATACAAAAGAGAGGATAGGTGTAGATATAGGTATAAGTATAGTTACAGATGTGGATACCCTTTGATCCGGGAATCCCCCAATTTTTTGTGCCTAGGAAATCTTTAAAAATAAACTCTAAAAGTTTATCCTTTAAGATATAATGGTTCATGCTCAAAGAAATCTAATACTATTTGGAATATAGGACACAAAATTTAATAAGTTTATTCAACTTTGGATGGTTTTTTTTTTGTTGTTGTTCAAAGGTAATCTGGAGCATCATTTTTTTTTTTATTTAACCCTTTTCTCCATGAAGGGAAGTTGATTTTTGAAGAAGTGTATGGATTTTTCTTGTGTTTTAACATTCAAAAGTGGCTACTATCCGAACTATAGATAAGAAATGTGTATTTCTGTATGTATGCCTCATTCAGTAAATATTAAGCAGATATAAAATAAATATATAGATATAAAATATATACAAAGATATAAAATGAAGAAGTGACCTAACATGTTCTCTTTATTCATGTAGCTGGTATGGGTCTAAGTACAAATATGTCAAATAAAAGTTTGAAATCAATAGACTTCCCTTTGTCCCCCATTTATAGGAAAGCCTCACTTTTGAATTAAAATTTTCTGATATTTTTATGTTCTCTACTTCACTTGAATGTATCTTTTTAAATATCATCTGGGATGTCCTTTTAGCATCAAGGTGACAAGTAATAACCAACCAAGAGGGCCTGCAATCTGTTTTTGAATGATTTTCTGTATATAGGCCCAATTTATTTATTCATCAATTCTGTTCTTCAATAGAAATAGAATGCTCAGTCTCTGCCAGGCATGGTGCTTACCACTAAGAATAAAACATAAGAAAAGGCAACAGAGATCTCTGGCCTTCTGGATCATAGTAGGGGAAATAAACACTAAGCAGATAACACATAGAACAATTGAACTATCATTGTGCAGGATTTAGGGTGGGTATTATGACAGAGAATAGGAGGATGATGAGCAGCTACATTAGACAGAATGTTCAGGAAAATCCTTTCTAGAGCACTGCTATTAACCTGAGGCTCAAATGAAGAGAAGCAGCCAGCCATGCCAGAATGTCTGAGCGCAATCCCAGCAGAGACATTGGCAATGCCAACGGCCCTGTGTGGGAAATAAACTTAGTGATCAGGGAATTGAGGGAAGTCTAGATCACACTGGCCTTTATGGGCCATGGCAAGGAAGTTGGACTTATTCTAATACAATGGGAAACCTCTGAAGTGCTTAAGCAGTTGAGTGACAATGAAATTAATGTTTATGTAAATCAAGCTTGCTGCTCTGTGGAGAATGTATGGGAAGGGGCAGTGTGAAATCTAGACAAGGACTTAGGACACATGATGGTGGCTTCACTAGGCATGGTGCTACAGGAAAAATATTTTCATTTTTCTGGATGGTTAGGGCTTTCTGGGCAAATTTTACTGAAACTTGAAAATTGTCCTTAGAACAGGCTTTGGAAGTTGAATTATAACTGATTAGGTAGTGTTAAACCACCTGGAAAGATTTATCTCCTCAAAGATACGCATTTACATTATGAGGGGGGTGATGAGGCTCGGGACCATGAGTATAACCCTATTATGATAGGAAAAGATAGGATAAAATAGGCAGAGAGGGAAAGGATTGGACCTGAGGTCCCTGGGTAGGGAAAATACATATTTTGGAACAATGCTGGGAACGTCTGACCACAGCAAACTATCTCAGACTTAAGGTTCCTCTTAAGAATGTAACCAACACCACCTACTCCCCCTTAGGTTTCCCTCAGGAATTTGATGAAAGACCTGACTAAAAATAAGTAGTAGACCACATAATGTATGAACCACAAGGAATGATATGGCCGTAGACCACCCTTCATACAATGGAAATGAGCCAATCAGGAATGGACAGCTCAGCACATAGAGTTATCCAGCCAATAGGGGTAGAATCTGGGAAGGAATAAGGGGGAAAGGAAGAGTGAGATGACCAGAATCTCATAAAACAAGGACCCTTGCCTATAGTCCTCAGGCATTCACTTCCATATTCCTCTCTCTGTAAAGAGAGCTTTCTTACTATTCTTCCCTTCTGATCTTATACTCTAATAAACTTTTGCCTGCTGCTCATTTTTGTCCACCTCTTCATTCTTCAAAGTGGCAAGACAACAAACCCCGGGTTTTGAGGTAAAAAAACAACAACCCTGCAACACTATGATACAAAGTCGGATACACTTGTCTTCTCTTTCCCTTATAGATCTGTATTTCCATTCGCAAGGGTAAGAACCAAAGGATCTTTCCCATGTTGAACTTGTGTATTCTAGGGAGCAAAAGATTTCACCCAAAAATGGAATTAGGACAGTTTTCTCCTGCTTATATAACTATCCAGCATTGTATATCCAGGATTCCTTATTTACCATAGAGGCCCTATAGTACAGGATGACATCCAATTGTACAAGAACCGGAGAAAAGGGAATACAGTGCGGTTATTTCAGTGAACAAGTAATAACTAATTTGCCTATGTGCCCGAAAACCTCATGTTGGCATTCGGGATAATAATAATTAATATAGATATTCAAAACTTAATACTAAGTTAGTGGAGATAAAGAAAAATAGATGGACTTGAAAGTTTTTGAAGTGATACAAGACGACTTTCTGATGAATTAAATGAAAGTTGGGGAAGAAAAGGGAGGAGTCAAGAATGAGTACAAGTTTATTGAAATAACTGAATGAAGAGTGGCATTATTTATTGAGATGAGGAAATATTAAGTAGGATCAGGTCATGGGTGGAACAATAAAATTCTCTTTTGTCCAGCTTAAGTGTGAGATACTTATGAAACATGAAAATAAGTTGTCAAATTTTGTAGTTAGACGTGCATATTTATGGCCAGAAAAAAATCACATATGTTGTAGATTTAAGAAAATTTGAGAAAAAAAAAAGAAAATTTGAGATCACATAGTTATTTTATCTTACAAAGTCCTCAGTAATTCAGGAGCATGATGTGCTTCCTAAAGACAAACAGTTTGGTGACTACTCAGTAACTTAATGGGACCAGAGAGATGTGAAAGAATGAACGAATCCCACAGAACTAACCCACAAACTAGTCTTTTGACTTTGAAGATGCTAGATTGTAAAAGAGTTAATATCCTAATCAATTCTATATTCTCTAATTCTATGATTCTCCTTAATTTTATGAATTTCTCATTACCGAATCCATGTTGGTAACACCAGTTGCAACGATATCCGTAATCTTCCTGTAAGGTTAAACCCAACCCATACTTTCCTCTTAAAAAGAGATAGTATAGCCAAATGCTACAAAAATCACCAGTTCTGGTTAGCTCTTATTTTAAAAACAGCCACCTCCAAACTCACTGATTTTAAACAATTATAATCTGCTACAGTTCTGCTAGCATAGCTTGGTAGTTCTCATTTCGTTTCTTGTGTACTTGCAGTCACAAGTACATTTGGGCCAGAGTCATCTGATGATATCTTCAATCACATTTTCAGTGCCTGAGATGGTGTGATACTGTGATATATAATAAGCAATGTATATTTGGTGTTTGTTCCTATTTTGGGCACAAAGTTCCTAAAACCCTTGACATTTCCTAAGTAAGGAAAGCAATCAAGGTGTCATTTGTTATGTTGATGTTTGACTTTTGGAAAGCACTTAAGGATGAGGGCTGGTTGCCTTGAGAACCAACCATATGATTAGAGGGTTGGAATTTCCAGCCCCATCCTTTGACCTCCACAAAAGGGGAGAGGGGCTGAAGGCTGAATCAATCACCAACAGCCAATGATTTAATCACTCAAACTTACATACTGCAGCCTCCATAAAAACCCAAAATTACTCAGTCTGGAGAGTTCCTGAATTGGTGAACAATTTGAGATATGGGGAGAGTGGGAGTCTTAGAGAGCATAGAAGCTCCCTATCCTTTCCCTAAACCTTGCCCTATGTATTTCCTCCATCAAGCTGTTCCTGAGTTATATGTGTTTTATAATAAACCAGTCATTTGGTAAGAAAATGTTTCTCTGAGTTCAATGAACCACTCTAGCAAATGAATCAAACCCACGGAGAACACCCCTACAATGTCTGGTCTGTGTCCAGTCAATCAGAAGCACCAGTGACAACCTGAGCTTTTAATGGGCATCCACAGTTGGGAGGAGGGCAGTCTTGCAGGACTGAGCCCTTAGCCTGTGAGATCTGATGCTATCTCCAGGTAGAGACTGTTAAAAAATGAGTTGAATTGTAGGATATCCAGTTGGTGTTAGAGGATTGTTTAGATGTGTGGGGGCAAAACCCCCCATGAAATGGAATTTGTAATCAGAATCTTAGATGGAGAGATTGATTCTAGCTGGGCATCTCTCTGCATGGTCTTTTCATACATCTAGCCTGGGCTTCCTTACAGCATGTGTATCTCAGAGGAGGGACTTTCTTTCCTGGCACAAGACCTAAAGGAAAACTGCAGTGTTTCTTCTTTTCTAAGCACACAGTATGAGTTTTACAATATTTGATTGGTCAGAGCAGTCATAGAATAGCCCAGATTCAAGGGATTAGAGGAATATACTCCATGGCCTAATAGGGTCAGTAGTACCTATCTTGGAAACAATCTATCACATCTCTCTGAGCAGCTTGAATGGAAAAGAGTATTGTTTTCCAAACATCAGCTCCCAGTTGGGGATGCTAACCAGATATATTAAGTAGTGGACTGATAATCAGAGCAAAGATTCTAACATAACAATTTTATAAGGTTTATGCTATCATTTACCTCTGACACATAGTCTTTAAAAGTACTAAAATGTTGGCATATCTGATAACATCCTAGTTTGCCCATACCTTTTTCCATGTTCATGTATTCTATCATTTACAGTGGCAACAAATGCAAACTCTATCAATCTTATTATTCTTTACTTCTTGTTTGTTTCCTCATATCTCTATTTTTAGTAATTCCAAAGAGCTCAGAGGCTCTCCAGTCAACTATAGAATAGTGATCTTTACACTATGGTAATACATTAACCCATGGTGATGCAGAAAGGCTTTCCATTGATGTGTTTGCACCAAGAGTTTCAAGGGAACTTATTTCCATATTCTCAACCTTCAGATCTTTGCTAGAATTGATCAACTTGTGAGTGAAGCAATACTCACAGTATTCTTTCTCCCAATTTACTAAAATAAACACACAAATAAAACTCTTCACTTATACCAAATCTTACTGTGCTATTGTAAAATTGTCCCTGGGTTGTAAAATCCACCAGGGCATCAAACAAAGGAGAAATTAAAATATTGGCTAAGGAAAATATAGTTTAATATTTAATTTAGGCAACATAAATCCATAGGGTTTTCTGTCTTTTCCTGCTTTGTTATATATTTCTATGAGGGAAGGATGAAGTTTGCTATTAGGAAAATATTTTGACCTATTTGGGTATGCATGTAATTTATAGAGCTTAAGCTATAGATTAGTGAAGCCACTTCTTTGAAAGGTAGTTGGAATGCATTGAGGACTGCCACATTTTTCAAAGTGTGTTGTATATAAATCATGTGGGTAAAACTTCTAGATATATTTCAGATATTTTGCATTTCATTTAATACATAGCTAAAATCTATTGTATCAAATCATATCATGAAATGTTCATTAAAGTTATAGTCATTCATATTATTTTATCTTATAGTTTCTAGCTACTATATATAAAGCACATTAATCTAAACTCATATTGAAAATATTTAAATATCAACCTAAAATATGTATGGAAGCATAGTTTATTAAAATTATTTTAGGCATTATGTGAGCAAAATGAATAGACTGTCTTTGCTCTATTATCTATTTTATTTATCAGGTTTTATTGAACAGTTGCTATTAGTTTGACTTTACTTCTGGACCATAGGTCATATTACTCCAGGGATCATATCTATTACAGCGGTATCCCAGATGCCAACTATGATGCCTCACATTTAATACACACTTAATGAATGCATTGTGTTCACATAGGAATGAATGGATTAATGAGCAAAGGGAAAGATATAGAGGATGCGGTGGCGATCTCTTCTTATTTAAATTTGTATTGATTATTATTTAAGCCATATACTGCTGTCCTTTTTGAGGTTTCATTCATTTATCATAATGTTTTTATCCATTTTCAAAAGTATGAGCCATAATTGATCAGTATATATGTTACATATTATTTAATTTACTAGTTGATATTTAAGTAACAGATATATTGGGGTATAATTTACATAGTATAAAGTTAACCCAAATAATTTTCAATGTATAGTGCAGTGGTTTTCACTGTATTCACAGAATTTTGTATTATAATGACAAGATATGATCATGTCATATCATTATAGTTAATTTTATAAATTTCAGCACCCTAAAAACAAACCCCATACCCAGTATAATCACTTTTCCTCTCCCCCTTGGTGACCACTGATCTCTTTTTGTTTCTATGCATTTGTCTATTCTGGACACTTTATATAAATGGACATTTTGTATAAGTCATGCAGTATACAGTGGGGTTTTTTTGGATTGGCTTCTCTCATCTAGAATAAAGTTTCTAAATGTTATACCAGGTGTCAGGACTTCAACCTTTTAAAAATTGCTGAACCACATCCCGTCATATGCATAGACCACATTTTGTTCCTCCATCCCACAGTTGATGGGCATTTGGGTTGTTTCCACTTTTTTGGCTGTTATGAATCAGTTGCTCTGAGCATGTATTTATAGGTTTTATATGGACATGTGTTTTCATTGCTCTTAGGTATATACTTAAAAGCAGAATTTCTGGGTCATATGGTAAGTCTATGTTTAACACTGAGAGACTATAAGCTGTTTTCCAAGGGGGCTGCACATTGTTCATTCCCACCAGCGATGTATGAGGGATCCACTTTCTCTATGTCATCACCAACAGTTGTTATTATCTTCCTTTTTGATTAGCTCATCCTGGTGGATTTGGTATTGATTTGCATTTCCCTAATAACTAGTGATGCTCAGTAACTTTTCCTAGACTTATGGGCTTTGTTGGACAAAGAAGGTGTCCAATAAATGTCTAGTCAAACCCTATGGTCATGTTTAAAATTAGGTTATATGGGGGGCGCCTGGGTGGCGCAGTCGGATAAGCGTCCGACTTCAGCCAGGTCACGATCTCACCGTCCGTGAGTTCGAACCCCGCATCAGGCTCTGTGCTGACAGCTGGGAGCCTGGAGCCTGTTTCTGATTCTGTGTCTCCCTCTCTCTCTGCCCCTCCCCCGTTCATGCTCTGTCTCTCTCTGTCCCAAAAATAAATAAACGTTGAAAAAAAAATTTAAAAAATAAATAAAATTAGGTTATTTGGGATTTTTATAATTAAGTTGCAAGAGTTCCTTTTATAACCTAGATTCAAGTCACTTAACACACACATGATTTACAAATATATTCTCCCATTCTTTGATTTTTTACTTTCTTGGTGGTTTAGTTTGTAGCCCAATGTTTAAAAATTTGGCTACAGTCCAAATTATCTACTTTGTCTATTATCACTGAGCTTTTGGGGTTGTATCTAAGGAACACTTTGATTTTTAATTAGCCTTGTTGAAAGTCAATATTGATCAGTGCCGTCCTAATTCACTTGTTTTGTGTGGCTCCCCTCATTTACAGTGCAAATCCCACGGACTTCCCCAGACCTTCAGCTGGAACTGTTATGTGCTTTCTTCAAAACGAGTCCCAAGTTTTTAATAAGGCTGGGCTTACCAGAAATCCTCTTTCCACTGTTCAGTTGAGATGTACAGGCACTTTGCAAAAATGATTGTTGCTTAAAAAAAAAAGAACAAGAGGGGAAAAATACGTGCAAACAAGAGAGAGGAAAAAAATGTAGAAGATGAAAGATGAGAGTCTCATCAAACAAAGAATACCTAATTTTAAGATAAAACCCAAGGACATCAGAGAGCATAGTGTATTTGGGAAAAGGAAATAAGGCTGGTTCAGTGGAAAACACACCATCTGTTGAGGATGGAATTTCTCCCTTATTATCCTTGGGATGGAGTTCTCAATTGACCAGAAATTTGCATTCCGATCCCTCAGGGAAACCAAACAAAATACAACAAAAAACAAAGCAACAGGCATGAAATTAATTGTAATCATTTGATTCTGAAGAGCTCACACTTTAATGTATGTACATCACCTATTAAAAATGCAGGTTCAAAAAAAAAACTTTTTTAAATGCAGGTTCAAAAAAAAAAATGCAGGCTCTGGGGCACCTAGGTGGTTCAGTTGGTTAAGTGCCTGGCTCTTGATTTCAGCTCAGGTCATGATCTCATGGTTCTCGGGATTAAGCCCCACATCAGACTTCTCACTGACAGCACAGAGCTTGCTTGGGATTATCTCTCTCTCTCTCTCTCTCTCTCTCTCTCTCTCTCTCTCTTTCTCTCTCTCTCTCTCTTTCTCTCTCTCTCTCTCTGTGCTCCATGCCTGCTTGCACTCTATCTCAGAATAAATAAATGAACCATAAAACAAACAAACAAACAAAACAAAACAACAACAACAAAAAAAAAACACTGCAGGTTCCGATTCAGCACGTGTGGGGTAAGGGCTTGAAATTCTTCATTTTTTAACAAGCTACACATGATGTTAATGCTGCTGTTCTGGGACCACAGTTTGACTATCAGAGCTACAAAGGGCAGAAAAGCAGTAGTTCATTCACTCCTTCAGAAGGGGAGAAAATTTCACTTTAGAATCCGGCTCTGTTTATCAAAATGATCTTCTTTGCATGTTTTCAGATTTAAAGGTCAGATCTGTTTTATTCTCAACAGCTGCTTGGGAATTGCTCCTCTTGCAGTTCCTGTATGGGATTTGATTACCTAATTGCATCAAAAAGCTACAAGATAGCTTCGGAGGACAGTCCTTCCAATAGCGTCCAACAGTCAAGGGTTCAAATCTTAACAGGCAAGCTTGAAAAGGCAACTTCAGTTAGTATCTCTGGTCCACTCAAGAAATGAGAGCCCACAGACTATCTCCTCTCAGACTCCTATGGTCACATGTGCATGTGTGTGTGCACGTGTGTGTAGGGAGGTAGATTTTAGACCCTACCACAAAAGTTCCCCCAAGGGAGAAGGCTGTCCTCAGAAGTGCCACTAAAGCATCCATAGGCCAGTGTAAGGCCCAACTATAAAATCAAAGAAATCTGTCCCTGGTAAATACTCAGGCAGACAAATAGTCTGACAAACTGTCCCAAATATCTACAATATTCTAAATGTACTGTTGATATCCTGAGGGACAGAGATTAACAAGTTTCTACTTGTGAAGGCACACAGTTTGCTGGGGAGACTTTCAATTAAATAGACACTAGCAACATGGTAATTAAGGTGGTACAACAGAGTTGAGCACAGGTGAGGAAATGTCCACTTCAGCCTCTGGAAGCAGAAAACTCAGGAATCATTTCTCAGAAGATGTGATGCTTGAAGCTGTTGTCCCTTCCTTTCTCTCTTTCCTCCCAAGTTCCTTTATGCGGCCCAAGAACTCTCCTGTCAAGAAGTGAGGGTCTGCTGAAACTCTTTAACCTAGTATTACTGATGGTGACACATCCTGTGATACTTTGTCCTTTTCACCACCGCAAACTTTTTTTTTAATGCTTATTTATTTATTTTGAGAGAGAGAGCACATTCATGAGCAGGGGAGAGACCAAGAAAGGGAGAGAGAGAATCCCAAGCAGGCTCCTTATTGTCAGCACGAAGCCCGAGGCAGGGCTAAATCTCATGAACCATGAGATCATGACCTGAACCGAAATCCAGAGCTGGATGCTTAACCAGGCATTCCCCTCTGCAAACTATTCTTAAAATCAAAGCATGAATTGATAATAATAGAAATTCAACTATTAGGAAGGGAAACTATTTGGGGGTTGAGGTGTCAATCTAGAATCCTTAAAACAGCACCACTGGATGACTGTGGCCGTTTAAGCCTGAGCAGACCATGACAGCCTTTCCCTGGAGCAAGAGGTATCCTTCAGGACTAAGTTCATTTACCTGGCCAGGCCCTGGATTCTGGAATTGCAGACAAGCATTAGGGAAATGCTAACTGCCTGCTCCCCTGTATCTCTGCAAAAGAGCAATTTATAGAAGTGCCTGGTACTTTCCTCTGGGAGAGAAAGGTAAACCATGTATCTCTTACATGGACCACCTGGCAGGTGACTTAATATGGAATTATGCCTCTGGGGGAGACAGGTGAACCCTTGGTCACTAAGAATAGGTCTGAAAGGCAGCAGAATGTAGATTCAAAGATCAGTGATAGTTTATAGAATATATAATTGCTTATATGGTAAACAATCTGGGTGAATCTCACAGACATCATAGTGAGTGAAAAAAAAGAAATACAAATGAAAATGTTTTATATGCTTTTATTTATATAATGTCCCTAAGTCAGGTAAATCTGATCTATGGTGGTAGAAATCAGAATGGTGGTTAGTGGGGGCATGGGTGGGTTGGTTGTATTGACGGGGAAGGAACATGAAGGAAACTTCTGAGGTCCTGGAAATGTTCTACGCCTTGATCTCATCATGGTTATATAGGTGTATTCATATGTATACATTAATAGCCAGTATAGGTTATTGTACTTTATGTATGTTACACCTCAAAAAGAGAAAATATAATCAGCGTAACAAAGCTTGGTGACTAAAACAACAAAAAATCATGCCTGACTCATACTACAGGGTTTTAAAACTGCCACTCACTTGTGGCACCTAGATGGCTCGGTTGGTTAAGTGTGCAACTCTTGATCTCAGCTCAGGTCATGATCTCACAGTTGATGAATTCAGGCCCTGAGTCAGGGCTCTGTATTGACACTGCAGGGCCTGCTTGGGAATCTCTCTCTCTCCCTCTCTTTCTCTGCCCCTCCTCAGCTCTCGTGCATGCTCTCTCTCAAATACACGAATAAACATAAAAAAAATAAATAAAACTGCCACTCACCTAACTTGGCCCAGTCAAATGGCCACACCTACCTTCAAAGAGGCAGAGAAGTCTATTCTCCCTGGAGGGAGAGAGAATGAGCAGAATATTTGTGATCAACTCCAAAGACTCCACATACTTAGATCTTGGAGTTCTGTGTAATAGACATATTTGCATTTATTTATTCTCTTATTCATTTATCAAGAAAACATTTACTGATTGCCTGTTATGAACAAGGCCCTTTTTTAGGCATGTGAGTGGGATAAGACATAATGGTCTTGCTCTTATGGAGCATATATTCTCGTTAGAAAAAAAAGGCATTACAATTAATACATTAATATTGTGATTGATGCAATGACATTTTGGCCACTCTCAATGCAAAATAAACAAGGCTTTTTAAAAAAAATTGTAGAGAAAAAGGAAAACACTTTTATTGGAGCCCAAGTTAGGACAGCTGCCCTGGGTACACAATCTTCACAAAGAGAAATGCTCTGGAGAAGGAACATTTGGTGCAGGGTTATTTATGTTTGTTGTTTGTTTGTTTTCATATAGAAAGCATTACAAATCAAGACAAAAGACATTCCACAAAGTTGCAGGCTTTATCTTCTGCTTTTAGTATGTGCAAAGCTGTGTGATTTTAATCTTATGGGAACCAGTCAGATTTTTCTTCTGCTTATCTTTATGTTTTGAAGGCCTCTTTTTGGTTATTATTTTTTTTTAATGATGCAGATGTACAATGTGTGCTCAGGGCAGAAAGAAAGCCCATGTTTTGACGTTTTGCTGAGTCATTTTGACCTTGGTAAATGTTAAAATACAGCTTCCCTGAGAGCTCAAGAGAAGAGCCCACAAACATGAAAAGTGGAAAATGCCCTTTATTTTATCACCACTTACCCTCATCTTTTACTTTAAGACCTAGTGTCTCTCTTGTAATCAGGAAGCACCAGCTGACGTTTGTATGACACATTCTGGACCATCCTTCCCCAGCCTTGACACTTCAGCAGCTCCATGAGTCATCAGGAGTTCCACAGATGGGGCAAACGGTCCAAGATTCTAAACTGCATAGCTGCTGAATGCAGGGTTCAGAATAATCAGGCAGACGCAAGAAAATCTAACAGGGCTTAACATTCACTGCCAAAACAGCATACGATCCAACCAAATATTCCAAAGAATTGACTAAGGTTGCAAAAGTAGAAGGTAAAGAAGTATAAGTGTGAAGCCAGAGAAACAATAACAGCAATGACAAAATGTACCAAAGGGTGAAGGGTACAAGAAAGAAAGTATCCAGAAGAATATCAGATACCTGGAATAAGGGTTTTCAAACTTGATTCTGCACCAGAATTACCTGGAGAGCTGTTTACCCAGGCTGCTGGGTCATATACCCAAAGTGTCTGATTGAGTAGACACAGAGAGTTAAGACTTTCCATTTTTAGTAATTTTCAGGTCAGGCTGATTTTGTTTGTCCCTGGACACACTTTGAGAACCGAAGAATTAGAAAAAGGTAATGTACAATTGAACTGCTCTCCCTTCCTTCTGACTTTAAACAAGCTGTTTCTATTCTCAAACAAGAAACTGAGAAGTTCTGCCTACTACTGCTATTATTTTTCTGAACTTCACTATTAAGATGTAGGGATACCATGGCAGTGAAACCTCTTACCCACCTCCAGGGTCTTCCTGGAGTTGACTACAAACACATTAAGTTAGCTACTATTTTCTTATTCATTCTGCAGAAGCACCTTGCTTTTAAAAAAGTGTATTTGTTGGGTTTATACTACAAAGGGAAACCTGCTCTCCAGGACCACAAGCTGGAGCTGGATCAAGTTATAGAAGATGACACACATGAGGTGATCATGGAGACCCTCCTGTAGCAGATGCCAGGGCTAGTGGTGGTGGTCAAGGGAAGTTTAGTGAAATTGTGGGGCTAGAATAAAGGATATTAATAGCTCAGCAGTCATTACCATATTGCAAACATCCATTCTCTGAGCTCATACAAAATAATATTTTAATGTATATTTCCATTAGTCCTAAGCAACTGATAAATTATCACATTATCATTATAATCATGTTCATTCATGTGAAGACATTTTTTGAGCTGTTAATGAGTGCCAATTACTGGTACAGATTTTGGAGGTTCACTAATGAATGAGGTAAATCTACCACAGGTACTTAAATTACAGGGATTTTTTTACACTACAGTCTTTTAATCATGTCGCCTATCCCCTCATCGTTCTGCTCCTCTGCCTCTCAATTTAATCCCTCTACATTTGTTTATGATCCGTTGGTCTACTCTTATCTTGTCCTACTGTCCTGATCAAGATGCCACTTTGGTTGCTCTTCGCATATTCTTTCCTCCTGTTGAAAAAAAAGATCACCTCATTGCTTTTAAGTCTGACTCACCCTTATTCATCTGTAAAGGTCCATATCAACCACCTTTTTTACTGAAACCTCTTACTTTACTGTGGCCCACGCTCTCTCAATTTCTTTAGGACTTAATGTATCCACAAAGCACTTAAATGTATGCACTATTGAATTTGTATTGAGCCATGTTATTTGTAAGTAGCACCTTCACCTTGCAATTTCAATTCATCAGAATTATGGATAAGACATGCTATCCCTTCATAGAATTGTCTTTCCACAGTAGTGTCGTTTAATGTTGATAATTCTTCATAGGCACTAGGATTGCAATCTGGTGACTGGCTTGAAAGAAAAGACAAATTTAGCCATTCCCAAACAAACTTTGGTGGTCAGAAGTAATCACCTGAGTTATGTAAGTGTGCATGTGTGTGTGTGTGTGTGTGTGTGTGTGTATGCACACGCACATGTGCGCATGCATGTGTGTGCTTAAGTCTGAACAATAGACCAACTATGTCAAGATCTCCAAATACAATAAAACCCTAGATTGTGAGTGACTTGTTCTGTGAGTGTTCCACAAGACAAGCAAACATTTCTAATAAATTCTAACTTGATAAACAAGTGAGGTCTTGCAATATGAGTAGTACATGGCACTGAAAGTCACATGATCACAACTGAGCCAATAGTTCTTCTCTCTCTCTCTCTCTCTCTCTCTTGCTGTGAGATTGTGAATGATTGTCTCCCACGCTTGATACTCAGTCTCAGGCCATGGTGTTTGGTAGAAATCAGTGATTTTTCAGAATATTGCCACAACTGGCACTAGTGTATTTTTTGTCACTTCAAAGCACCTATGGACAGTCCTTTGCTTTTCCATACAAGAGTAAGCTTAGGAATGTTTTGCTTCATTCTCAGTCATTGGATAGTTTCCTTGTTAAAGTTGCATGAAAACAAAAGATTCCATTGAGCCAATAGGTAGCCAATAGATTCTGTTAGTGATAGTGAAAGTCATCCTACACAATAATCCTCCTCTTGTCTCCCTCACACCAGCCTGGAAGGTTTGCAAAGGTAAGTGCAGATTAATTTGTTTATTTTTCTTTATATTTTGTATTTTCTTTATTATTTTATATTCCATTACAGTATTGTAATCATCTTATATGAATATTTTTGGGTTGTGGAACGAATCATCTCAGTTTCCATTATTTCTTTTGGGGAAATTCACTTTGATATACCAGTGCTTTGAATTACAAGCATGTTTCTGGAACAAATTATGCTTGCAAACCAAGGTTTTACTGTAATGTGATCTAGGAATCTGTATTTTAAATAATAGCCTTCAGTGACTCTTATGAAGAAGAAGTTTGGGGACCTCTGGGCTGCGTATTAGAAACATCTAGAGTTTATAAAAGACACCAATATCCCAGAATAATTAACTCAGACTCTCTGAGAGTGAAGTTTTCCTGGTGTAAGCATCTTCTAAAAGCTTCCTGAGTATTCCTCTTGGGCAGCCAGGACTGAGAACTGCTCCACAGCCTAATTTAAGACTATCAGTAAAAACAGGAATTTGACACAAAATCCAGTTATGTATGTTTCTTCCACACGGGATGTGAGGAGAGGGCCTTTAGATTAAAATAACAGGCACCTGGGTGCCTCAGTCGGTTGAGCGCCTAACTTCAGCTCAGGTCACACAATCTCACAGCTAGTGAGTTTGGGCCCCATGTAGGGCTGTGTGCTGACAGCTCAGAGCCCGGAGCCTGCTTCCAATTCTGTGTTTCTCTCTCTCTCTAACCCTCCCTACCCCAGCTCGTACTTGGTCTCTCTCTCTCTCTCTCTCAAAAATAAATAAACATTAAATATTTTTTAAAAAGAATATTTATTCCAATTGAATTCTGATAATATAAGTAATAAATATTCATTTTGAAAAATTGGAAAATACTAAAAAGTATAGAAAAGTAAATAAAGTCACACATCATGTTAAGAATCAACACTGTGATCTATCTCATCCTAGCCAGTTTCCTCTCATATTTTATAGATAAATGAAAGATAGAGATATCCTGCTCTATGGACTCTATTAGTCACACAATTCGTTTTATATTTACATATGAATTTAATGTATTTTCTTCTGTTAATATAGTATATATATATTTTACATTTTTCTAAAATATAATTTTATGGGTGCCTGGGTGACTCAGTCAATTAAGTGTCCGACTTCGGTTCAGGTCATGATCTCACAGGTAGTGAGTTCAAGCCTCATGTTGGGTTCAGTGCTGACAGCTCAGATTCTGGAACCTGCTTCAGATTCTGTGTCTCCCTCTCTCTCTACCCCTCCCCTGCTCACTCTCTCTCTCTCTCTCTCTCTCCCTCTCTCTCTTAAAAATAAACATAACATAATTATAAAGAATGCCTACCCTTAATGGGTATAAGAAATTGTTTAACTGAAATTATGTATTTCCATATATTTTCCTGTTATTTATACATTACTTAAAATGACATCATATATTTTTTACACACACAGTTTTGTACTCACCACTAATCATCTTCCAGTATTATGACAGACCTTACCTTTTCCATATAATATGACCTCTACCTTGTCACATAATAAAATATGATTATTTCTAAGTAATTAGAAGTGGCTTTTTGAGTTAAGAGGTGATCATATGATTCTGAATTTCTCTTTAGAAAAATGATAACAGCTTACAAAAAATGCACGGAATTACCTGTATCCATTAACACTCTTATTGATAAACATATTTAAGTGCTGATTCTTTAGGCAAAATTTGTGCCTAGTTGTTCAATTTGCATGATTAAGAAGAGTGACTCTGAATATTTTTTCCCTAGGTATTCATGTAATTATCCCTTTTGAGAACTGCCTTTACTCCCTCATCCCCCTTTTTTAGGAGGGGAGAGTAATTTTCCTAACTCCTTAATTTGTATGAGATCCTTATGTTAGTAAGTTTATCATCCCCTTTTTTCTCTTATCATGCTTTTTCCCTCTTAAGCTTTTCATTTTTAAAAAGTGTTTATTTACTGATTTTGAGAGTGAGACAGAGTGAGAGAGAAAGGGTGGGGGGGGAGAGGCAGAGAGAGAATCCCAAGCAGGCTCCACAATGTCAGCATAGAGCCAGACTCAGGGTTAATCCCACAGACCACTTAAATCATGACTTGAGTCGAGATCAAGAGTTGGCCCCTTAACCAACTGAGCCACCAGGCCTCCTTCCTCTTATGCTTTTAGAAAGAAACCTTTTATGGGAGTGCCTGACTGGTTCAGTCAGAAGAGCATGTGACTCTTGATCTCAGTGTCATGAGTTTAAGCCCCACATTGGATGTAAAGATTACTTAAAAATAGACTCTAGGGGCGCCTGGGTGGTGCAGTCGGTTAAGCGACCGACTTCAGCCAGGTCACGATCTCGCGGTCCGTGAGTTCGAGCCCCGCGTCGGGCTCTGGGCTGATGGCTCAGAGCCTGGAGCCTGTTTCCGATTCTGTGTCTCCCTCTCTCTCTGCCCCTCCCCCGTTCATGCTCTGTCTCTCTCTGTCCCAAAAATAAATAAATGTTGAAAAAAAATTTAAAAAAAAATAGACTCTAGAAATAAATAAATAAACAAGACTTTTATGATAAACAAATCCTTTATTTAGTGACAACTAAAAATCACTTTATTTGGAGTTCTTGATTTTGATATTATACACACATGTCTTTCCTAATTCAAGTTCAGATAATTATTCATTTATTTTTTTAATTCTCTTATAGCTTCATATATAGGATGTAAGTTTCCATGCATGCCAGTATGTATACATAAATGGATATATGTATGTGTGTACTTTTAATTCTTCTAAAATATGTCGCAATAAATGAACTAGTCATCCTTTTGTTCATTTTAGGAAATAATGATCCATTTTTCCCAGTACCAATTTAAAAATAGTTTTACTTATTCTAATTTGTGTACTACTTTTGTCATATACTGAATTTTTCTACACTTGTTTTTCTGTCTATTTTCTACATTGTGCAATTGCTCTGTCACTCTATTTTGAACCCATTTCATGCTATTTAAAATATTTCAACTCCATAGTGCACACAAACACCATTTAGTGCAAACTCTGCCTTACTTCTCTTTTGTAATAAACTTAAACAACGTGCACTAAATCTAAGATGCTATTTATAAAGATAATGAAAGATGAACATACTATCAATAAAACCCATAATAAATTTCTAGTCAGATCCATCACTATTTACATCTAATTCTCATTCTCCTTTTAATTTTGAAGGAAAGTATTTCACTTTGTCCCATTCATATTGTATAAACATCCTGGAATGTGTGTTTAGTTATCTTCGGAAAATTTCTGTATTTCATCCACTTTCCAACCTCTCTGCTCTGCAGGTGGCTGTTAACTTTGCCACATTCTTTATCTGCATCTGTGGCTCTACCACATGTATTAGTAAGCTTGGGCTGCCATAACAAAACACTACGGAATGAGTAACTAAGGTAACAGAAATTTATTTTCTCACTGTTCTGGAGTCTGGAATCCAAGATCAGTGAATCAGCATGGTTGGTTTCTAGAGCTCTCTTCCCGACCTACACAAGGCCACCTTCTTGCTGTGCCTCATGTGGAATTTCCCCAGTAAGTGTGCATGGGGAGAGGGAGTGAGCAAGCTCTCTGGGATCTCTTTTTTACAAGGACATCAATCCTACAGCATCAGGAACCCAACCTTATGATCTTTAACTTCAATGACTTCCTTAGGGGTCCCCACTCTAAACATAATCACACTGGATGTCAGGGTTTCAACACATGAATTTGAGTTTTGAGGGTGGGGCACAAACATTCAGGCCATAACACCAGATCATTCTTGGTGAGATCATTGTTTTACTTTACATATGAAATGTAACTCATAGCAAAATTTTCTCCAATACATTATTGCATAAATTGAGTTATGTGGGCCTATGGTGGATCACAGAATAGATATCCAAAATATACTAATTGGCACCCATGTAAAAAACTTATCAGTGGTCTCTTGTGACATTTAATTACTCACCTTGCTTACACATTCTTCCAGTGTATTTAAGCTTATCTTAATTCCTGGCAGTTGGGTAAACATTCATACATATGTGTAAACAATTATTTCCAAAATGTCTTTCTTCTAGAAGCATGAATAATCACAAGGTTAATGTGCAAGCTAATATTGTCCTTTGTGGATCAAGCAAGTAACTCTCACACTGTGAAACCCTCAGAAATTACCCTCTTCCACTGAGAAGCTTAAACTGCTCTTTGACACACTACCTTGTGTTCCTTTGGTCTGACTGTCTTGTGTTCCAGCTGATACCATAATCAGTTAGAGGCCAAACACATGTTTTATTATAAGAGCAAACAGAGTACATCTGTTCTAGGGATCAGAAAGAAAGAAAGATACAAGATTTGACAGCCATGGACATCTAGAAACAGACTGGCCTGAAATGAAAATTTTTGTAAGCTGCAGCAGTTAGTGTTGTGACAGTCAGTTTACATCTAAACATCAGAATCTCCACCAGAGACCGTGCAGAAAAAGTGATGTTTTAATGAGATTCTTGCATGTTTTCATTGGTTCAGCCAATAGGCAGCATAGCAAACCCCAGATCAAGGTATGAAATTCTGTCTTCACCTTGTGTTAAGGGAATATCAATTAGGTCGAAAAGAAATTAAAACGTCAGGCCTTGATAACGTAGCGTTAGGTGATAAACTGAACTGCCAAGATAGCAAAGCCATTACGTTAACAGTACTGTGCATTACTATGACTTGTGTTTACTTCTGTGCCTCACACATTTTATTCTGCTTGTGCCGTCTAGTCTCTGGACCCTTAAAATGATTAAAAGCTGTAATTTTTCCTTAAATATATCTCCTAGGTCACTAATTACATTCTCTAGACTCTTACATCCTTATTCATGTGACCGTTGCTTGTATTTTACAAGGGGACTATTGTCAGCTGAACAATCTAGCTGTGATGCCCAGGCAAGGCCACACACATTCCATGCTAAATCACATTACTAAATACTTTTTTCTTGGAACATGTTTTATCGACCATTTGAGAGCGGTTTAATTGTAAAGGTGCTAAGTGGGAATCTAAAAACCTGTTCCTTTTTCTTAAACAAATTTAAAGCTGCTTCGCCAAAAAGCATACATGATGCCTGTGGTGTGTGTGGTGGATATGACTCCAATCTCTATGGGTTCCACATGCTTTGCACCCATCTTTTGTCAACTGTCCACTCTAGGGTATTTGCGGAAAGGTTCAGACTTTCTTTAATGATTCTGAGATTTCTTATTTTCTTTTGCGTCTGTTCATTCAGTTCAAAAATCTAAACACCAAATAGCTCCCACAGTGGCCTCTCCATGAGCAATCACTGTTTATTCCATAAATGAACGACGTGTTCCCAGGAAATTAGTATTCCTTGGTTGTTGCCAAGTTAGGGAAAAGATTATTTTCTAGGTATTACAGTGTAGAGGATACATGAATCATAAGCATAAGAATAATATTATTTAAAATGTCTACAGCATTTCATGATACTCCAGGTAACTCTTGATCTTTGAATATACGAAGAATATGGTTCATTGGTCCTGTATTATACTGCAACATATGCTAAATTATTGAGATTAATTCAATGTCATGAAAATACACTCTAAACAGATGATAAGTAGCTGTCATACACTTACTATCTATACTAAGTAATAGACTCATTGTTGATAAACACATCTCTAGCTGCTAAAAAGGCACACTGGCATTAATTATTAAACTTCTATTTATTCTGTAACACCCGTGATGACTTCTATGGAGGAGCTGAGAAATGAGAGGATTTTAGAAAGACCTTTACGGAGAGGCTTTGGAGACAATATGCAATCCGTATAGAGAAATGAAGTTCAGGTGACCTTGGTTCTAGACATTTTGTCAGAGCAAAGATTAGGGTATTGCTATGCCATTGTTAAATATTTTGACCAGTTCAGTTGGTCAGTTCCATATGGGCAGGATGGGTGGAGGATTGAGACCAAACAAATGAGCCAAATCTGCCTTTTGATTAAGCAATCGTTTTTTTTTTTTCAAAATTGTTTTTCTCCTAGTTGATATGCCTCTTATAGCTAAATTAGGCCTTGCTTCTGTCTGCCCTACCTGCTGTGGTTCTTTATGGGCATTTAGAATTTGAGATATCACAGTAAGTCATGTTTTCTGACAATTAGGAAGGCAATTGACTTAAATTGAAATAATTATTTTCTTTCACTGTTTTTTTTTTCTGAATACAATTTAAATCATGAATATATTGGAAAGTATAGAAGTTCTGTAAAACATTTTAAGAATCAACCATCACTCCAGAGAAAATTATCACTAAGGTGTTGCTTTTTGCTTTCATTGTTCTTAAGAATGGTTGAGAGTATAATATGTAGAAAATTCCTTCACTCCAGTTATAATAAAACTTAACAGCACAAATATTTCCCCATGCTATTATTATTTTGCTTTCAGCATAAGATGTTATGAGCGTACAGTATTTCATTGGGTTTGCAGGCTATAATTTATTTACTTACCTTTTTATTATCGTGAGATAGTTCTGTAATAAACATTTTTAGGGCAAATATTTTTGATTAATTTCAATTTCTGTGTAATAGTTTTCAGTGATAGTTTGTGCATTAAAAAATATTTGTGGGGGCGCCTGGGTGGCGCAGTCGGTTAAGCGTCTGACTTCAGCCAGGTCACGATCTCGCGGTCCGTGAGTTGGAGCCCCGCATCAGGCTCTGGGCTGATGGCTCAGAGCCTGGAGCCTGTTTCCGATTCTGTGTCTCCCTCTCTCTCTGCCCCTCCCCCGTTCATGCTCTATTTCTCTCTGTCCCAAAAATAAATAAACGTTGAAAAAAAATTTAAAAAAAATATTTGTGGGCACAAAGTTGCAATTTGCTTTCTCCTGCGTATTTACACTTGGGGGAAATTATTTTCTTGATATTATTAATAATGTAATTTATAATCACATTTTTTGATACTCTACTGATGATAATGTGATTCATTATCACACCAGTATAGTGATGTGTATGTATACAGTAGTGTATATAATTCCGATTCTGCTTTAACTGTTATTGGCTTTGAACAACTTGTCTACGTTGACAGGAGAGTGATGGTACTTTGATTTCGTAAGTGTTTCTCTTCCTCTGATGTCCATGTTTGCTTCGCAAAATTGTTTGTTAAACACTTGTATCTCATTTTTTAAATCCATTATTGTGTATCTTGGCTAATTTTGACCTACATGTTAGGCATTCTTTTCCTTACTGTTTTTTCAACTATATTTCTTGTTATCCAACAAAGGGAAATAAATGGGTGTGACACTTTGTACCAGGAAACATTTATCTCATGACCTGAAGCTTTCTGGAGCCTTAACACAGCATTAAAGGGACTCCTCTTTCCACTGGGAGTATATAACCCAACAACAACAACTTTATGCCACTCAGGTTTTTACCAGGCACTGTACATATATTGTCTTGTTTAGGCCTTCACACTGCATAGGAGATGCTGAGGTTAAAGGAAGTTTAGTGACTACTGGAGATTTTGTTAGATTTGTATTTTTGGATTATTCTTATCCAGTTTTCAGATCAAGAGTTTATTAGCTTACTTAGGGGACTTCTAAACTTTTCCCTTCCCGCTCTAGTTTTTTTTTTTTTCCTTCATACTGATAATGTAGTAAATTGCATTGATTACTTTTGGAGTGTTAAACCAACCTTCAATTTTCTGTAATAAATCCATGGGTTATTAACATTTTTGTAAACAGATGGATTTAGTTTGCTAATATTTGGTTAGGTGTTTTGTTTTGTTTATATCTATGTTAGTGAGACATAGGGGATTGTCTGCTCTTCTCCTTTAAAGGTCTTGACAGGGCTTGGTATCAGGCTTTCTCTGGCCCCACCAGTGTGTTGGCAAGAGTTTCTTCCTTTCTTTTGTGGTAATAATTGTGTAGAATTGATATTATTTCTTCCTTAAATGTTTAGAAGGATTGTCCAATGAAGACATAAGTCTGTGGTTTTCTTACTGAAAAGACTTTTGAATGTGAATTACATTTCTTAAATCTAGAAATATTCAGATGTTATATTTCTTGTGCCAGCTTTGGTAAGTGGTGTTTTTTGGAGAATATGAACATTGCATCTAAATGTTCAAATAGGGGTGCCTGGGTGGCTCAGTTGGTTGAGCGGCTGACTTTGGCTCAGGTCATGATCTCGCGGTCTGTGAGTTCAAGCCCCGCGTCGGGCTCTGTGCTGACAGCTCAGAGCCTGGAGCCTGTTTCAGATTCTGTGTCTCCCTCTCTCTGACCCTCTCCCATTCATGCTCTCTCTCTGTCTCAAAAATAAATAAATGTTAAAAAAATAAAAATAAAAAAATAAATGTTCAAATATATTGTGTGATTTTTGTCTGCTTTTTTTAATCACTTCCTGAGAGTATCAAAATATTCAAGTGAAATTTAAGAAAAAACTTTGTCTTTTGGTCCATCAGTTGTTACTTCATATTTTTTGGTGCTACTTATAGATGTGCATATATTTTCTTATTACTTTCTTTTTTCATTAGCTGGATATATCAGAATATAATATCCACTTTGATATTGCAAAGCTTCACTTCAATTTTTTCCTGATAAGAAAGATGATTACATGATCTTCCGTAATATTTACCTAATATACATTTGTTCCCAACTAATGAATCACTTATTGATATTATCTTAATGGATCTTGTATAAAAGTATCTGAGAGCCAATCTTTATATTCATGAGTTGGATTTCAGTCCTGTACAATGACATAGTCATTGTTATTTTTGTTAGCTTATTTATTTATTTACTTATTTATTTATTTTGAGAGAGAGAGAGAGAGAGAGAGAGAGGGAGAGAATGCATGTGTGCATGAACCAGGGAGGGGCAGAAGGGGAGAGAGGGAGAGGGAGAGGGAGAGGGAGAGGGAGAGGGAGAGAGAGAGAGAGAGAGAGAGAGAGAGAGAATATTAAGCAGGCTCCATGGAGCCTGATCTCACAACAGTGAGATCATGACCTGAGCTGAAATCAAGAGTCAGACACAACTGATGGAGCCACATAGGCACCCCTGTTAGCTCATTTCAAATAGTGTATCTCTGTGCTGTGATTTTCTTTGATTTTTATTTTTTTATATTTTCTTGATTAAAAAAAGAACTTTAGTTGGTTTCAATTTATATATTCTGTTTTTATTAACTTTTATTTCTCAACTTTACAGGTCTTCACATGTTTATTTTTCCTAATCAATCTAAAAATATATTATATATGTATATATTTGTATACACACATATACCTATATCTACTACTTATCTATTATAAACTTTTTTCTACAAATAAGGACATTTCTTCAGCATTTTTCACTCCTCATTCTGTTTCCTCTGTGTGCCATCCCAACCCCCACACAAGCTTTGTTGGGTACCTGTTTTTTGTTATTGCTTTGGTTGGCATTAAAATTCCATAAGTTATTTACTTTTTCATATTGTCCATATATTTTTGCTTTTTGATGCAGTAATTTCTTGAAAAATCCTCTCAAAGAGGATTTTAATAAGATCACGTTTCTGAGCCTGTGTAACTCAGAAAACCTCTTTATTTTTCAAAAATGACAATTCTGATAGACATACATTTTAGGTTCAAAGTCATTTTTTTTCCCCTGACAGGCAGTTCTTCTTTGTAGATGTGTTTTCCCTCAGGAAGTTTTTAGAAATTTTTTTTTTACTTTTTATGTTATTAAATTTAATTTAGTTATGTTCCCAAGTGTTCCCACCCTCACTCCCATCTCTTTGGTTCAGTTTTGTTAAGAAATAAAATTTAACTGAGCAAATTTTAAAGATCTTATTGGCTTTATTCAACAATTCATGAATCAGGCAGCATCCCTTCTAACAGACAGAAAGGAGCTCTGAGGAGCTGTACAAAATGAAAGATACTTATAGGCAAAAGGGAGCAGGACAAGAAAGTTATACCAGCAAAAAATGGATTTGTTGTGGCAAGGTCACTTTCCTTCAGGGGAGGGCAGGTGTCTACCTGGCCAATTACCTCACTAGTGCTGATGAGCTGATTCCCAGTGACTGGTTTTAGATACCATTTCTGTGAGATCCAAAACTGTAATTAAGTCCTGGATTAGTGACCCAAGGCTTAGCATAGTAACTCTATTTGGGGCTTGTTGTCTTTCTTTTTAACAGTATTTTATGAGCTCCTTTAATCTGTAGTCTTAGTTCTGAAAGACTCTTGGTCCTTAATTCCTCAAATATTCTCATTATTTTTTCTCTGCTGGGATTATTATTAAATGGATATTAATATTTCTCTTTATATCCTTAGTATCTTTTACCTTCCCTTTTCTCTCATTATTTATATTTCTTTATTTTGCTTTCTGGAATAGTTCCTGAATCTAATGGTTTGGCTTGCTAGTTTGTTCTTTAGTTGAATTAATCTGGCCATTTAACCCTTCAATAAATTAATTTCATTCTTCTTTTTTATACAAATTATTTCTGTTTGGGTATTCTTTAAAAATATTTTTACTTAGTGTTTCCAATATGACTCCTTAATTTCTAAGGCTATTGATAATTCTTCTGGAGATTTTAGGGAGTTAAATGATTCAGAACAGAGAGACAAGAGTATCAAAATATGAGCTAAACCACTTTCATTTTCCCCTCTCTACCCACTATTGGCCAACCTTTTCTCTCAGGAATTTTTTTTTTTGTACTACACTATCCAGTGATGTTGTTCTTTCATGGAAGGCAAAATTTTTGCCGGAAGCATACCTGTAGCTATTGTTAACCATTTACCACCCAGCTGGGCTCCAGGGCTTCTCAAACTTGAGTGCTCATGAGAAGCTCCTGGCAAGCTTGTTAAAACATAATTTGGCTTCCACAAAGGAAGCTTCCACAATTTGACTTCTGTTCACAGAGTCCCTAGTGGTTGGAGCCCACGAGTTTGCATCCTAATGGATTACACTATATTCTCTGGTTTGAGTTGGGCTAGTTGTACTGATTTTGTTTCTGTTTGCTTTCTCTTTTTCAGTGCAAAGGACAGAAGCATTGATTCCTTGACTGCTGAGTTTCTCCCATGTAGATACCCAATTATCTTTAATCTCTCCAAAAGATATTTCACGGTTTTAATGTTCACGTCTATGGGCCATCGGATTCCTTGTTTCTCTGTGGCATCCCTCTGTAGAGTACATTTCAGCAAACCTGTGTTGGTTGGTCATCATCTCAGAAACCTGAAAGTTAATGTAACTTAAAAGGAAATCCTGACAAAGCCATTTAATGCTACGCTCATATATCCATATGCCATTCAATTACTTTGATAATCACTTGAATTTGAAATGGTCTTCCCTAGCTTTCCATTACTACGATAATGTAAATTCAACCCTATCTTGCCTACATCATACAATGTATTTCAGTGATATTATTTCCTTCAACATCCTTACAAGCCTTTTGTCATTAATGTCAAATTCTCAAAATGACTGTTCTTTGTGAGCTGAGAAGGGATGATTTGAATTTTTTTGAATACAGCACTTTTGAGTAATTTTCAGATTCTAATGTCTGTACTAAGAAAACTTCTGAGTTTTCTACCCATACAATGTGTGGATAGTACACTGTTTAGTTACTTAGGTTCTGAAAGGACAGTGTTAACAACACCAGAAAGAAAAAAAAAATTCTCCAGCATCTGAAAGATTTTGCCAATTTGTGACAGGATTTCAAAAATTGAAAAATGTTGGAGTCTTTTCAAAGACTGGAAAATAAATGACATGGAAAAACAATACATGACAATGAGACAGATGTGAGCTCATATCTGGTAATGAGGGTCCATAGACCACTTATTCGGTGGGTTGGACTAACATTTACATTTATGTCAATTCTATGGATTAGAAGGAAAGAATCTCTTGTTGGGATGACAATAGTAAGATACAATGCTATAATGAAATCTAATTGTTATTAGCTATTGCACTGGAATGTCAATGAGGGGCTGCTTTGTTCAAAAGCTGGCATTGGCAAAGTTATTAAATTGGTTGGTTCATCAGGGAATATAGTACATTAGTGAGGTATTCAGCCGTGACTGAGTATATGTATTAGAAAGCATGCCTTTGTAGGTTTCCAACATCATAAATCAAGGTAAGATTTAGTACACAACACTCACAGGAAGGGGCGATCGTATATTTTACAAAGTTTAGCTCAAGTAAGCTAAACCTTCAATCATATTTGGGTTAGTATTTCATTTTTATAATTTGTTTCATACTATTGTCATGTTTATTATACCTGATTCTTGTACAGAAAACTTTATAAGGAAGATGAACATGATAAATGAGTGATAAAAAGATAATCCCTGCAGATTTCTATTGAGTTTCCTCTGTGCTTGGTAAATAAATCGTATTTTTTTGGCTTTTAATTATATATGCTTAAAAAGTGATCATAATCAACCAACTTTGCATTTATTTCCCAGGGTGCTTCCATAAGTAATTACTCTAGGTTATTAGAAGTAAATCTAAATATTGTAAAATACCCTAAAGCTAGACAGAAGATGAAGGGTTTTAATAATGAGAGGACAGATTTTTTTTTAAGTAACAAATAAGAAATTTATTTTCTTATACATTCCAGCTTAAATATTTCCTCCTTTTACGTTCATCAATTCTTCTCTGTTTTTCCCAATCTGAATTAAGATCACTGTTTTGGATTATATTACTTGCTTTAAATTTATTAGACCTTTGAATTCATTTGGCTCCTCTTAGAGTTTTTACACACTCATCTGCTCTACTGTTTTGTTTGCCTGTTGAGAGTAGGATGCATACCTGATAAATTTCAGTAGTATCTTCCCCTTCCCCTAATATACTAACAGACATTTACAGTCCAATATTTTTTGTAAGAAAAGTAATATTTATATGATATTATTATAGGACTTAATACAATCTTATTAAAAGTGTGTTTGGCTTAGTAATAATTATTACATCAAAACTGTATTTCTTAAATATTAAATAAACAAGTAGTTTACTATGATTAGAGTTATAAACCTATTAGTTACCAAGCCAAAATACTAACATCTCAATAGAAGATATTTCGGGAGGATTATAAAATCAAGTAAATAAATAATAAATATACGTTGTATATGATAAAGTTCCCATGCACAAATTTATAAATATAAGCAGATATATATAAATTACATTATTGTGTAAACACATACATAGCCATAGAAACAATATAAATGAGTTTACAAGAAACACACACATACAAAACAAACTTTCTTTGGATTCAACAATACATCCTCTTGCAAGTACACATAAACGCATCATTCCTGTAGTTGCCATATAAAACACAAATATGTTAAAAACAGTGTGATATGCTAGTGTAATAGCCATAAGATTTGAGAATTGAGTTCTAGACTCAGGTGGAAAAATAATCCCTTAAGAAATTACCTATTTTCTCTGTTCTTAAATAGCTTACCTTTTAAAAGTAGTCAGGGAGCTTGGGTGGCTCAGTCAGTTGAGCATCCGACTTCAGCTCAGGTCATGATCTCGCGGTCGGTGGGTTTGAGCTCCACATTGGGCTCTGTGCTGACAGCTCAGAGCCTGGAGCCTGTTTCAGATTCTTGGTCTCCCTCTCTCTCTCTGCCCCTCCCCTACTCGTGCTCTCTCTCTCTCTCTCTCTCAAAACTAAATAAACATTAAAAAATATTAAAAGTAGTGTATGAAACTCTCTGATCTCTAAAATATCTGACCCAAATGGTAAAGTCTGGCCTGATCCTAAATACGTCTAAGGCTACTATGTTATTAGCACTCTGCTAGGAACTCTTGGCATCTGTGCATGTACGGACACGTGAGTTAGGTCAACATGGGTAAAGGGGTAATGAGGTAGGAAACACAAGATACCTGCTATCCTTAAGGAACATTAATTTTGCTGGTATATGTCTAGGTGTGTAGAACTGGCCCAATAAATAACTATGACATGCCTTGTATATCAAGGTTCTCCAGTCAGGCATAGCCTTTTGAGGAGATGTATGGCATCTAAACTGAGACTTAAGGATAGAAGGAGTCATCCTTTGGCACCAGGCAAAGGCTTTCGGGCAAATGAAACAAACTACAAGTGTGTGAGGCAAGACAGAGGTGGCTGAGTTTGTTCTCTTGTTGTTGTTGTTACTATTTTGTCCTATGTCTCTGTAGGTTATCAGCAGAAAATTCATAGGGACCCAGTAATCCAAAAATCTTTTATAAATAACATTAACATCTTAAATGATTTATGCAAACTTAAAAAAACTCAATCTTGCTTAAGAGAATAAAACAATAGAATTGTATACCCACAGGGAACATCTGTGTCACTGTAGCCCCATGCTTTCCAAGGTCTGTACTGTGGGACTTTTCTGCTCAGCATAGCAATCTCATGAAGCATTTACTTAAAATGACACTAATACAATATATCTTTTTCATTATATTTAAAATTACATTTTAGAAAGGGCACAACTTCAAATGAATTACAAACACAAATTTTAATGTATTAGACACTATTGATAAGATGAATTTTGCTCTACTTTGTGTTTTCTGAGTATGAAGGCTTCAAAATAAAACATTCCTTGCTCTGCCATCTGTGTGCATGTGTGCATGTGCTCGTGCACAGCATGTCATGTGTAGTGCTCATGTTTATTTAGACAGGTTGCAACTCAGTATTGGTATTATCCCTAATCATGACCTCTTCCCCATGTGTACTTGATAAAGTTCTGAAGATATATACCCTCCTATAGCATACACTTGCTATACTTAATTGAATTCTAGTGAAGTTTGAACACAACTTTTTGGTACGTACTGTAATTCTAATTAATAATAGATCATTCAAAAAATAATATAAAACAGGGAGAGGGACAAAACATAAGAAACTCTTAAATATGGAGAACAAACAGAGGGTTGCTAGGGGGCTTGTGGGAGGGACGATGGGCTAATTGGGCAAGGGGTATTAAGGAATCTACTCCTGAAATCATTGCTGCGCTATATGCTAACTAACTTGGATATAAATTTAAAAAGAAATAAACTTACAATAATAATAATAATAATAATAATAATCAACAAGTAAGTACAAAATATCGATTGTCTTACTAAAACTATATTCCAGAAAATTTTGAGGTTTATTATTTGGTATACTCTGATTTGGCCTTTGTGTTTATTATGCATACTTTGATTTGCTTTGCAATTTTCAAGCAACACAACTCAAATGCTGGAATCATTTAATTGAAAATATATATTAATTACAAATAATATTCTAACTATTTATTTGTATGAATAGGGGTTTCTTATAATTGTTCAACCAAAGCAAAATATATAAATAAAATAATTAATGATGCTGTTATGATACTGTGATTCATAACTTTCAATAATAAATAGTTGCAATTTACAATGTTTTAAATTTTGAGGTTATTGTAATAACCTTATTATTTAATTGAAGGCTTTTTAAATAAACAATTATAATACATTTCAAATCATGAGATGACCTTGTAGTTTAAAGGTGCTGCTTTCTGCTTCACCTATTCGAGTTTCATAAAGGGAAGGCTTTTGAAAATTTTGCACAATTCAATATCCTTGTCGATCACTGAGCTGGATCACTCTACTCTTCCTCCCAGCCCTGCTAAAGGTAAGCAACTCATGTTCAGATGGGGAAAGACACTCTCACAAAGACTTCTGCAGATTAGTATTTTTCTGTTTTGTTTGTTTTGTCTGTTTTTTAGTTTGTCAGGGTGTTATTTGTTAACAATTTTATTGAGCTATTATTCACATTCCATATAACTCACCCATTTAAAATGTAAAATCCAGGGGTGCCTGGGTGGCCCAGTAGGTTAGGTGTCGGACTTCCACTCAGGTCCTGGTCTCATGGTTTATTATCCCAAGCCCTGTGTCGGCCTCTGTGCTGACAGCTCAGAGCCTGGAACTACTTCGCATTCTGTGTCCCCCTCTCTCTCTGCCCCTCTCCTACTCATGCTCTGTCTCTCTCTCTTTCTCTATCTCTCAAAAGATAAATAAACATTAAAAATATAAAATGTAAAATCCAATAGTTATTAGTATATTCAACATCACTAATCTACTTTCTACCTCTGTGGATCTGCCTATTTTTGATATTTCATATAAATAGAATGCCTCAATATGTGACTTTCTGTGTCTGGCTTCTTCCACTTAGCATAATGTTTTCAAGGTTCATCCATGTAACATCAATACTTATTCCTTTTTACTGCCAAATAATATTCCCTTGTTACTGTATAGCATATTTTGTTTATTCACTTATCAATTGATAGGTATTCTGTATTGTTTCCACTTTTGGCTATTACAAATAAGGCTGATTTGAACATTTATGTATAGGTTTTATTTGTAACATGGTTTCATTTTTTTGGGGGGTGCATACCTAGGAGAAAAATTGCTGGGTCTTATGATGTCTATTTTTAACACTTTGAGGAACTGTTGAACTACTATATTTACATTCCCACCAACAATGTATGAGGATTCGGTTTTCTCCACATCTTCATCAACACAGGCTATCTTTTATTTTTATTGTATTATTATTATTACTATCATCATCATTATTACTATTACTGTTCTGAGAGGTGTATGGTAGCATGTTATCATGGCTTTTTTCAATAAATAATAGAGGAGTATGCATTTAGTAATCCAGTGTCTCTGATATACAGCAAATACTTTGTTCATATACACTTTTGTTGGATGGGATATGATGAGTTATCTTTGAGTGTAACTGATGGAAAACTACAGTATTAGAATAATTTGCAAAGGCAATATTTTTTACAACTGTTAATTTTACTCACTTAAGAAAATATAAATATAAATATATTTATTATGCATTTATTTCAAGTAGCAGGACCATGAGAAAACTAAAATATGATTTTGCATTTTTAGCTTATACAGGTGGAATCTTATTATCTAGCCTCAAGACCATTTAAATGAAAACCAGTCGCAATCATGATATCCTTCTGCACAGTGGCGATGGGTTATATCCATACAGTTTCTGCTCCAGTAAAATCCCATTTTAAGAAAATACTATGTGCTATTCACTCACTGGACATTCATTGTAATGGGATGTCATCTGTGTAACCAATATGAATTGTAATCTTCTGTCGAGTGGACATATGTTGAAGTACAGGTGGCTTTGAGAGATTCTATACGTGGTAACTGACCAATGTATTTTGCTGCCTCTAAAGCTCAAACGAGTTCAGTGGGTAGAAGCAGTTGGTATCCTATCAAAAATAGACGAAAATACATTCTAACTAAAGTTTTTGTTTTATTTATTTGCATGTAAAAAGACAATACAGATATAGCATAAAATATGTGATGTTCACCAAGCAATGACCCACTATGCTCTTATAACACCTTGTAAAATGTAATCAGAGCATTTGTCACACTGTATTTGTATGTGTGTGTGTGTGTGTGTGTGTGTTTCACGAAAATCTGAGACATAATTAAGAGTATAGAATGTGTGGTTTATCTTCATTTTGCTAGCACTTAATGCAGTCTCTGGCATATAAAAGGCTCTCAATTCTAGTTTATGAGTTCATCAGTAGGGCTGCTGCTGAATGAATACTATTCCTACTATTGATAGCTATTATTTACTGAGTGCTAATTATATGTTATGGTCTTTGTACTTTATCTCATTAATCCCTGTGTGTATGTATAATGTCGGTACTCTTGTTACCCGAATTTTTATCAGTGAAAAAAAATGAGGTCAGGGAAACTAATACTGAGAAGAAGTTAAATATCCTTTTGTCAAGGTGAATTCTTTGGCTTGTTTTTGTGTTTATGTATCAGTTTGTGTGTGTTTTACACATACAGTTTCTTCAGAAAACGTGGAGGTAGGGAGTTAGGATCTAGCATGTGTTTCAAGAATAAGTTACAGTTAGTATGATTTGACCACGTGAGAATTTATTCTATCCCTCATAGGGATCCTTACAAGGGAAAGAGAGTAAGGATGTACACGTGAGTTTTTGGTTCAAGCATCTAAGAGGAAAGATCATGTCTTCTTTTATTTCCCTTTCTGCTCCAAACCCACATTACAAAGCTTGTCCAAAGCGAATACTCACTAAAGATTATTGATAGGCAGCCTACCTGCCACACATCGTCTTTGTTAAGTGAATCATAATGAAAATACTTCAGGTTATGATGTCTGCCCTTTGAGAGAAAGAGAATTTAAAGTAACCACAGCCTTCCTCAGCCTGCTGGAGATATGAATCTCTTGGCACCTATTAGCATAATCTACTTATGGAAGAGACATAAACGTGGAGCTGAAGACCTGCAAAATGATTTGCTGGGCACTATTGTTGAGCCTTAATTTAAATCACTTGGTTTTCTCCATTATTATTCCAAAGCCTCATCTGAATCCTTCTGATGCTAAATGTACTTTATAGGGACAATATATTTTCATAACTTGCAAAATCTTTAATGTAAGATTTATATATCTTCAGTGAGATGGATGAGAATAATTACTTTGAGTCTTGTTAAGTTCCTTCGAGCAATGCTGTTACAAATTTGTATAATAGGAAGAATTAAAATGTCACAAGATATATTTCTGAATCTAACAACCTTAGCATTTAAAAACATTCTTAAGCACACTGTTTCTTTAAACAAAAATCCATGGGTTGTCTTTGCGTATATTTACACATGATGACAGTATGGATTTCCTGAAACTGTTTCTTAACACCTAGAAATAGCGGGACCCAGATTTCAGGTCCATTTGCAGTGTGGCTGCTTTACGTGGAAGCAAAGACTTCACCACAGTCCCAAGGGCACTCTGGTTTTAAACAGCCAATGTGAAAGCATGCCATTGGTTTCTGAATAAACTTGACAAGAAAGGACACAAATTTCACTTTCCATCAAGAGAAATGCAATTCAAAATGCATACCCTTATAACAGTTAGCAGAATCAGTTTTTTATTCATAAGAAAGTTTTAGGTCAAAGAAAAGCTTTCCTTAAGTGATATCTTTATCTAAATACAGATGCTGAGACTTACAGATGCATGGAAAGAGGTAATAGTTCCATAATACGGCATAATTGTATTTTCAGTGAGGGAAGCAGCTAGAGCCAAAAACTCTTCTGGGTGCGTCATCGAACATTTGGCTGCTTGTTGAGCTACCATCTTTAGAAATGCATCATTTTCTGTGCCTGATGTCAGTCTCATTTCACTTACACTTAAAAATCCATTCATTTATTCGTTGCATATTTACTGAGCCTATAGCGTGCCAGGCACTGATCTAGGTTGTGCAGGTACAGCAGCAAACAAAATGTATAAAACTCCCTGCCCTCCTTGAGCTTATTTTCTAGTGGGGGAGACAAGACAAACAAGTAAATCACAGCCCAGCATTTGATCTTACTCCACGTGAGATGAGCAGGCATTGATGAAGCATTTTGAACAGAAGAGTGACAATGTGACTCAGTTTTAGTAGACACTTTCTGGCCGCTTTGCAGAGTTCAGACCAAAGGACAAATGGGGAGGCTACTATACTAATTCAGTGAAGAGTAGTGGCTTGGACCAGGGTGGCAACTGTGCAAGTGGCAAGAAGCAAATCAGGTTGCTCCTTTTCCTTGAGGGTATGTCTGAGTGTCGGTCAGAGAACTAGGGAGAATGCAGATATTTCTTATGCAAAGGATCAAGGGGAAAATACACTTTCTTCATTTTCAATTCATTTTATATTTAATCTCTATCAACATCTCAGTATGGATTATTTTATTTAAATCAGACAAAGACCAAGAGATGACTTCTATATGATGGTAAGTGTCCAGGTAGTCTAATATGTGTATTTTTGTTCCCTTCAACTTATATTTAATTGTTTCAAGTTGTGGGAACAAACATGACCTTGCAGATGGCTTCACAGATTACAATCATTGTCTCACATTGTCAGGCAAGTCCTGAATAGAGAGTATATTTTACTACAGATATAAGCGTGTTGGGGGAAAGCATATTTTTCCTTTCAAATTAAGAAAGAATGGTAAAAATTATTGTGCGTGTTAAGAGTGTTTCAGGTGAGGTTGGCGTGGGGTCTATTGATTCTGCTGTAAGTATATTTAAAGGGATAAAGTACACTGTTGTTCAAGAAGAACACTCTGACAGCTTATGAGTCTTAATGATGCCTACATAATAAAGGAAGAGAAAGTCACCATTTCTGCCATGGCAGAGGTGAAACAAAGTTTTATTACATAGTTCCCTTGAGGGAACTGAATTTATGCCAGGATAAGTGTCCAGGAAGATGTGATGTTAGATGTTGAGCAGTTGAAAGAAAGGCTATGCAAGATTTACTTTGACTCTTGATCTCTCATTGGAGTGGTATTCATAAGGAAAATGCAGAATGAGAGCTGGTAATTTAAATGACTCTTCTAAATTGAAATAACTTATTAAGATAACAAAGTAGTAACATTTCATATATTAACAATCAGGTGTGCCTCAAATATCAATAATTTTCATAGATTGATTCATTCATTAATTTTTCCTCTAACAGAAAAGGTTAAGGAAAGTAAGCCTAGTTTGAAACAGAGGTTTTCTTGGGAAGAATTTAAGTTTAAAAAGTTATTAAAGGTCGATATGGCATTTATTTTCTCAGTGGAATCAGATTTTCATGCAATGTTGGATCATTCAGTGTTCAATCAGAGAAGCGGAACCACTAGGAGGTTGTCCTTTTGTGTGTGTATATATAGTAATATAATATATATATACATATGCTATTTGTGGATGATACATATGGATTATATAGAAATTCTATATATAAAATCTTTACATATGGACTTCTATAAATGGAATCTATATATGTGGAATCTACATTTGGAATCTGTGTATGGAATCTCTACATATAGAGTCCCTATTTAGAATCTGTATGTGTATATATCTGCAGAGGCCAGAGTCCTTTATGGCAACCTAAATACTCACCTGGCCTGGGAGTCTCGAAAGCTGAAGGATTCAGGGGACAGTGAAGTGGTTTCAGGCACAACTGTTGCCTCACAGCAACAAGGGGACAACAGGTCAGTGACCATGTGTATAAGCTGCTCCCTCACTCCTGCTCTCCAAATCTCCTATGAGAATTTCTAGTGACCCTTGAAACTGATAATATATAGGAAAGAGAATTCTAGAAAATGTAGTGCAGCATAGTCACCACACATATAGCGTTTGGGCCTGTGAGACCAAGAACATGACTTAGACTCAAGTCGTAACTTTATTAACCACAGGATTTGCATGGAGTCATGTAACCACTTTGTGCTTATTTCCTTAATCTGTAAAATCTGGTTAATAATGGATAGTTGTGAAGATTAATGTAGATGTTCTGTGTTAAACATATTAAAACAGTATCAGACTGGGGCGCCTGGGTGGCGCAGTCAGTTAAATGTCCGACTTCAGCCAGGTCACGATCTCGTGGTCCGTGAGTTCGAGCCCCGCGTCGGGCTCTGGCCTGATGGTTCAGAGCCTGGAGCCTGTTTCCGATTCTGTGTCTCCCTCTCTCTCTGCCCCTCCCCCGTTCATGCTCTGTCTCTCTGTCCCAAAAATAAAATAAACGTTCAAAAAAAAAAAAAAGGTATCAGATGAAAATACTGATTTTATTTATTTATTTATTTATTTATTTATTTATTTATTTATTTATTTCCTATTAAAAAAACAGTGGATATAATTTGTTTCTTAGTTAATTTCTTAATATGGAATAAGATTTTTCTAAACAATGTGTAAACTGGAGTTAAAATATTCCTGGAACTCCTAAAACATCACTGAGATATTTTAAACTGATTTAGAAAAATTGAGTCTTTTATTAGTAAAGCTAAAACATCAGATGAGAATTTTTCAAAGTATGATTAATATGCAAACTATTTTAGTAAATGGTATTTAAAATCACAACTTAGAGACCATTGCGAGAATCCAGATATATCATCTTTTCTGGAAAAAAAATAAGAAGGATAATTTGTTGTGAGAAAAATGCCTAAGGAAAAAGATAAAACCCACAGATCCAGCCGTTAGATTGAATACACAAGAAGTGTGTGTGTGTGTGTGTGTGTGTGTGTGTGTGTGTGTGTGTTGGGGGTGGGGGTTATAACACACATACAACCTGAGATGTAAAATTTATATGCAGCACTAAAACACCACATTATAGATTCCCTTCTCTCCATAACCAGACTGACGCTCTGTGCCAATGTAAATACAGTTATTAAAGCTCTTGGTGCAGCAAAAAGCAAAGGAATTTTTAAAAAGTGCTGTCCTCAGCTCTCACCTGGCTGCCTTGGCAGGTGGGCTGAGCTTGAGAGTCTATAGGACTGACCCACATCTTCCAAGAAAGCAGTGGGGGGATGATTTAACCTGACAGTCTGGTCTCAAGGGATTTGCTGAAGATCAAAGCCTGAGGATCCAGCAGAGCTGGATAGAGAAATGAGAAGTGGAGGGTTGAAAAAGGAGACCTAGTAGAGCTGAACTAGAGGCAGGGGTTTTCAAAGGTGAAGATTGTCTTAGTCTCTGTGGGCTGCTATAGCAAAATACCAGAGACTGGTGGCTTATAAATAACAGAAATTTATTTCTTATAGTTGTGGACACTGGGAAGTCCAAGATCAAAGCACCAGCAGATTCTATGACTAGTGAAGGCCCATGTCCTCATTCATAGATGGCTACCTTTTTGCTGCATTGTATGGAAGCAGAAAAGCCAGCTGAGTGTATGGGTACAGAAGCATTTAGGGTAGATGTGCAGGGGAGAGCCTGTAGAGGCTCTTTGTTGGATGGTTGTAGGTTTTCAGTGGAATATGATGCTGAGAATAAGACTGGTACTGAGAGTCTATGGACATAGTAGACAGTGAGAGAGTGAGGGAGAGAATAGACTAGAAGAATATGGCAGATTGCCAGACTGCAGCGTGGACGCTGTCCTGGGGAATTAAAGTGTCCCAGTTATCACTGTGTGGGCTATGAAATGCAGATAAACTATATGTAGTTGGGGGTCTGGGTTTACGCAGGCATCTTGTCTGTCAAAATAAGTACAATGAAATGTGGGGTTGGGGGCAAGGCAGGGAAAGTAAATGCAAAGGAGTGGGTATGACTGATCATTTAAGCAAACAAAGAAAGAAGGGAAGTGAAAAAAGGGAGGGAGTGGGGAGTGAAAAGGAAGGACAATGAAAAGCTGAGAGATTTGTACACGTCAGTGAGGTAGAAGGATTATGTCTCTGTTTTAAAAGCTTCTTATTGGTCCTATGGCCCACTGGGCTTAGTTATTCCATCTGCTACATGTCTTCAGCTTCTTTTTATTCTTCCTGGCACTGCTTTATTTCAGGTTATCAAAATCATTATTCCAGGGGCATTTTCCTTGCCTCTAATCCAGTACTAATCAAAGTATGGTTCACAGACAAGCAGCATGAATATCACTTGGGAGCTTATTAGAAATGCAAATTCTTGGGCCTCAACTCAGGCACACTGAATAAGAATCTCTAGGAGTGGGGCTCATGTGATTGTTTATGCACATAGCATGTGAAAATTACTGCCCTTGCTGCAACCCGTTCCTGCCCAATTATCCATGGGATGGTCCAAACAAGCAAACCTCATTATGTCACATTGCCTCTCAAAATGTTTCATTGGGTCCTCTTTACCTAAAGCATAACATCTAAAATTCCTTGCTTATTCTATTCCCTTACCCCCATCTTATGTTCTAGCTTTTGTTTTTCCATGTTTTCATGCCTTAACCTCTGCAATTTTGTTTGCTCTGAATGGGCTCTGTCTTGCTACACTGACAGAAACAACTATGACTTAGTCTTTGCATTTAAGCTGAGACCTTTCCTGGTTCCCCTAGCTCAGCTCAGGTGACCTTCCTTCTTTGCTTCCATTGGACTGAATATAGACTTCTGTTTTAATAGGCATCTCATAATCTCATTACTTTTTCCATTTATTACTCTCCTCTAGAAAGAAGGGCCCTTGATGGTAAGGATATTTTTCTTTTATCTTTGTAGTCCAGCATCTAAAATAGTTATTAGGCATTCACTGTATATTCGTGGAGGATGAGTGACTGAGTTATTCCAAAGTGAAATGGTTTCTGAAGTCAGATGCTATGCGATGTACACATCTGATTCACAATGATTTATTATGTGCCATGCACAGCCAGAAATAATGAACAATCTGTTTATAGAATACATTTCTTTGTACCAGGCCATTTGCAACTATATTAAATAATAAAATATTTATAATATTTTCATTCTTCATATGTGAAAACCAAACATTTACTGATTTTTCAATAAGATTGTGTGATTTGAGAGAGTTATTTTTCTTGAACTATATGGAATTTGCCCCAAGTATTCAGATTCTTTCCCCAAGAGTACTCTTGTGATCCCTAAAAGTATTTGCCCATTGCTTTGTCAGGACAATACTACTAGTCTTGTGGTTATATAGCAGGGTTTTCCAATTTGAACATTGATTGAAGCTATGACGATGGCTTCATAAATTTCATGTTCTGGACAATTGAGCCAACCAGGAACATTCAGATTTGTTATGCATTTCATTTCATGTGGCCACACTAAGCAAACACTTGATTGTTAATCTCCAACAGCTGGGCCAACTGACACAGTTAAATGGTAAGATGTTCTTGGGCACAGGAGATATACAATAGCAAACTGAGTCATTTTGGAATATCTATATCCAATAGGATAGCTTAAGTAGTTATTTTCATTTAATGTTAGGATAGCTTAAGTAATTATTTTCATTTAATGTTGGTGAATTAATAAAATCCTCTGACAGGTAAACCACCAAAGGTTTTAGGTTTAGTTTCAATACTTTTGGCTCATGTAATATACTTTTCAAATAGTAATGCAGACTCATATTAGCTTTGAATTATTACAGAAAATGTGTGACTTCTTTAAGAAATCAAACTACCTCATACTCTTGTTTTAAAGGCGTATGTAAATTATGGGACAACTACTTGTTTTGGAAGAAAGTTACTAATTTTACAAAGGAATTCACATAGCCTCCTTACACAGCATTTTTACAACACAAATTCATTATTTAAATTTTTTTCTCAATTATACAGAGATTACAACCAAGGTATACACACTAAATTAAATGAACCTGTGGAAGACACTTTTACAAAGTTACATACCCCCAAGATTGATACTCATGAGGATCCTCTGCTTGACTTTTTGAGATCTTGACTGTGGCAGATTATGTCAGTCCTCATTGATGTCTGTGTCCTTTCTTTTCACAAGCTTGACTGCATTTTCTAGTATCCTTATTTAGCTCTGGTCGATGCAATATGAATGGAAGTGATATGTACCTCCTTCAGGCAAGGCCCAAATAGCATCTCTAGCCCTCTTTTCCTGCCCTTTGGCTGAAGGTGCAGGATTCTGAGGACCTAGAGGAAGTATCTGATTCTGAACTAGTTCCATGGAACAGACAACACCCACCGTCCACCAACTCTCATTGAATTGCAATGTGATTGAGAAAGTTGAATTGTTTTAAACCACTCAGATTTCAGGATTTACTTTTATAGAAGCTAATATTATTTGCCTTAATTAGCATCATTGGAATCTACTCTCTATAGACAAAAGTTAGTTTTCTCCCACCATTGACTTTTCCTCAGGTACAGTTGAATATCCAGGCCCTGCTTGGCAAATGATTTAGACAATAGGGGAGCGACAGTGAAATTGTGGGCAAGGATTAAGACAGAATACATCCAAGCTTAACCTGGAGCACGCATGAATTTCCAACATGTTTGTCAGCAGGCGTACTTATGACCTCATGATGAAATGAATGGAAAGTTAGAGTGGGGATATAAATCTGCCTTTAATAATCTAGATATGCCTTAGATGAAGTGAAGTCACCGACTAAAAGGAAAAATTTTCTCTTCTCACAGTGCTTGATATATCAAGTGTGTGAGTTTTCCCTCACTTGAGCAATTCTGAATCTAACTTCCCAGAATTAGCCACACCCCATAAGGAAGGGCTCAGTACCACAGGACTGTGTCCCATGTCAGATCCCAACTGCAAGAGCAGAGTCCCCAAGTCACCCATACTTCTGTCCAACTTGACTACAAACACAAGGTTTCCATGACTCCCTCCTGAGATTCGATTATTTGCTATAATGGCTCATAGAACTTAGGGAAACACTTTACTCATTATTATTGGTTTATTATATAGGATATCTAAAGGATACAAATGGACAGCCAGATAAAGAAGTACATAGGATGAGGTCTGGAAATATCCCATGAGGAGAAGTTTAGAACACACCACCCTCCTGGAACATGTGGATATGTTCATCAGCCCAGAAGCTCTCCAAACTCCGTTGTTTGAGGTTTTTATGGAGGTGCAGTACATGGTCGTGGTTGGTTAAGCCACTGGCCATTAATAAGTAGCATCCAGCCTCTCTTCCTTACCCAGAGCTGGGGATAGGGCTGAAAGTTCCAGGTCTCCAATCATAGTTGTTTCTTTGGTATCCAGCCCCCATCTTGAACTACCTAGGAGCCCACGAAGAGGTATGTCAGTAGCATGTCAGGTATGGCTGTAATGGGCTTATTGTAAATAACAAAAGATATCCCTCTCATCCTTTTTACTTGGTGAATTACAAGATATCTCTGTGCTAGGAACTAGGAAAAAAGACCAAATATTTATTTCTTATTATATTGCAATATCATAGAAGCAATAATGGGAAACTTTTTTAGAGGTTTTTAATTATAGGGGTTTATTGATGAAAGCAACATTTAAGCAGCTCATACCCTATGTAGCTCACTTATATTTTAAAAGCCCCTTCCCACCCACTCATAAGGGTGAAAACAAGTTTCCAATGTTGGTAGTATGTTTACATCTAAAACTCTCCCATTATGCATTTGATAAAAGTTATATGTTGTCTCAGCATCACATATAGGGATGTATCCTAGCAGGCCAGATGGTGGCTAATTCCCTAACACCTGGGAGTATCACCATCAGATTGTTTTCTCAGGACAAGGGATAAAATCCAGTCATCTGAATTTTGCTTAAAACCATAACAGCTAAACAGAAACCCTGATATTCAAAGTTTTTTTTCCTCTTAACTATATACATTAGCAAATATTTGGTTCTTAGTAGCAATGTATTAATGCAGCTTTGTTTACTTTACAACAAATTTAATGAGGATTTAGCAATAAATTGATTCAATTTGTTTATTCTTTCATCCAATCCCAAGGTTATTGATCTCTAGTAACTAGATCCCAGCCTTCAAGGGATTCAAAACTTAATGGAGTAGACAGGTATGTGATGGATGGTTGAGTTAAACACAGACTATTAAGGTAGCACATAGGATGTTCATTTAACCCAGACTACAAAGTTGAAGGGCAGCAAAGGGGAGGATTTGTTTAGGAGATCATTAGCATATAATAGGCAAGCCAACTGGATAATTCAGAAATTGTATTTTATAACATGCTTTTTAAGTATAACCCAGATTTTGTGGCTCAATACATATTCAATTTGAATAACAGAGTGGAATTTGAGTACCTCCTGTGTGACAGACACCATGTCCAATGTTTTACTTGTGTTAACACATTTAAAGCTCACGGCAATTTCACAAAGTTGACACTCAATTTAAAAGATAAGGAAGCTTATTCAAATTTGGAGTCACTTTTGGATACCATAATTCATGGTACGCTAGCCACTTTAAGAAACTGCATTTTATAGCATATACTAATTTGCTAACTTATCTACCTATTTACTTACTATTTGGCAAAAAGATAAACCACATTATAATCACATGGTACCATTAATGGCCCCTTGGGAAAGGATTTTTATACCCTCTTAAAGCCACTACCACATACTCACTTATGTTTTGAATCTGCTTGAGAAGAAATAAGGCTTTCTCTCCATTATTAGAGCTATGGTTTTAGATGTAAAAACACCACTGGAAGAAGCAACACATCAAAATTGATTCACACAGAGATATAAATGAATGCCAGCCTTCACTTAGCTTTCGGTGAATAAACAAAATTTTACTTTAGCTATAATGTGACTAAAAAAATAAAAGTTTGAGAGAGCAGGTAGACACTAAAAAAAATGGAGAGGAAGATGCCATGAAGTTCTAAGAGAAACAAAGAAAAAGAGGCAAGAGACACTGAAGAAAAATTTGAGACTGCTTGCCATTTTCCCTAAGGCACAACCTGTTCAGGTGTTTAATCTCTCATTATCAAAGAAGCAAACCAAACTTCCAAAATTAGTTATTTTTCTTGATTATTTTTATATCTAATTTTCATATTGAGACAATCAAGTTTAATTAATTCTCCTTCATACTAATAATTTGCAGTAGTAAAATGGCTGAGGAGAATTCTGTTGTTTAATCATGAACCACTACGAAAATCATGCCAGCAAACTTGGATTCACTAGTATCATTTATTACAGGAGCACTGTTAAAAACCAAGTTAGGCTACTACTATGAATAAGTTGGTTCTTCACTGTTTTGTTAAAATTCCCATTTAGAATGAGACTGATTTAGATGGTAATCATAATTAATTCCTAGTTGTGAATCACTCCTTGGGCTTCACATTTTGCTATTGTCCTGGAGAATCATCAGCTTTGAACTTGATCTGATTCATTTTCCCAACAAATATTAGTTTACATAGAAATGCTTAGGTCCACCCTCACAACCAATTTGACTGACTTAATTTGAAGTTAGGGACACTTCTGATTAAACCTCTGCATTTCAGTGATTTTGTGTTCAGTTTTGAAGATTCAGAAAGGTAGAAGATCATGGCCCAAGTAATACTCAAGCACAAATTTGGTTATTGTGTTTTATGTAGTATGAAGAATTGCTGTTCTTGACTAATGAATGAATGTGTCAATCAGCATGCTTTAGGTGTCCTACTCAATACATCTGCACACACACACAAAAGACTTCCTCACTCACCTAACAGGAATTTTCCTCACAGTGCCAGTTTTGACTTACATTGATCTTCCTAATGGCTGAAGGATGATTTCTATTAGCAACTAGGGCTGTATGTTTCCTCATATATCTGGAAAGGCTGAGATAAAAAAAAATGTCCCTGTCCAGTATTCTAAATAAGGAAGAGCTCCTTGCTTCAACCTGGTTGGATGGTCTAAATCACATGTCCACACTTAATACTACTGTGGTTAGGAGAACATAATTCACTGGTTATATTCCTCTGATGCACACGGGCTCCATGGAAGAAGAGAAGAGATCTCAGGTTTCTTCTGTGAGGAGGAAAGGGTCAGTATATGTTAATCATACAACAAAAGTATCCACTGTAGCTTATTGCCTAGTGTCCCAAACTGAATCAGACTCTGCTGTTCATTGCATTTTTGGTTTGTGTTTTGTGATTTTGTTTGCTTATTTTTTAATTTTATAGTCAATGATTAGTAATACATATGATGATATTAAGAAATTTATATAGTAAAATATAATATGTGGCAACAAAATATAGTAATAAAATGACAGGAACTTTTCCTAAAAAGATACACTAATGAAATATATTACTGGCTATATTAACATCTGTGCTATCTTTGGCAAGTATAATTTCCAGCATCTTTCTATGCATATATATGCACAAAGAAGAATGGCTAAATAGATATATGTATGATGAAATATAAAGAACTAATTTTTAAGAATGAGGTCACACTTTACACGCTCTGGTTTTTAGGAAGTGTAGCATTGACATCCATTTAAGTGACTGTCTGTGGGACAATAGATGTTGATGGTTGGTAGGTACCTCTCTGGTATAACTGTGTACTTATATTCCTACCAGTTAAGCTGTATTTTAAGAGTCAGATAGGGGGCGCCTGGGTGGCGCAGTCGGTTAAGCGTCCGACTTCAGCCAGGTCACGATCTCGCGCTCCGTGAGTTCGAGCCCCGCGTCAGGCTCTGGACTGATGGCTCAGAGCCTGGAGCCTGTTTCCGATTCTTTGTCTCCCTCTCTCTCTGCCCCTCCCTCGTTAATGCTCTGCCTCTCTCTGTCCCAAAAATAAATAAACGTTGAAAAAAAAAATTTAAAAAAAAAAGAGTCAGATAGGTTTGTTCCCAAACCTGCTTATGCAGTTATAGTTGTTATTGTAATATTTTAATGAACTATTATATGAATGGATGAAACATGAAGCTGAAAAATATGAGTTATATCTATGAAAATTAAATGGAATGTTTTTGAAAGACTTGTTACGATTAAGTTGTCAGAAATTTTGGTAGAATTAGTGTGGGAGAAGCAACTGTAAAACATCCGGATACTATTTAAGAAAAAATCTAGAAAGATTCGCAATCAGACTATTTTGCACACATTTTTAATGTTAATGTGTTGCTCTTCTTTAAAAAAAATGAAATTGAACATTGTAGAAAATATCGTTTCTACAATGTGGTATGGTTATTTTGAAAGGAAAATTTTGAACTTGGATTAGTGGGCAGATACTCAAAGAAGAAACATTCTAATCAAATAACTAGTGAACAGTGACTAGTGCAAATATCTTCTGGTTGACATAAAAATGTTAAGACACGATTTTCATTCCCATTTTAACTTAGTATTTTTTAACTCAGTGGTCACTTATTTATGTGAGAGTACTTTTGATTTTAAATTAGAAAATTAAATTTAAAATAAAACAAGTACATTTGACTTTATTTTAATTGAAGTAAAATAATTTGAAGAAAAACAAAAAAATGCTGAATTTTACATAAATGCTTTTTATTACAAGAGCTCTGGAAAACTTGCTCAAAATTTTTTTAAATATGAAAATCGTTAAAATGTGATTAATTTAAACTACACGTATCATTTTTATAGTGTCAATTGATTCTTTCTATGAAAGACATGAGGATTAGCACTTTTTCTCTTCCTATTTCTCTCTCTTACCTTTCCTCCTGATTTTGTTGCTTTATTCATCATTTACATAACATTCTGTGTCTATAATTTTCTTACCACTTTGTCTAAGTGTCATATTTAAATGGATTCAATGTTCACTGCTAGCTCTTCTACCATGGTGTCTCCATTTTTGTGTAGTTTATCTCTTTGCTGAATTTCACCATTGGGCAGTTTATTTTTTTCTCAAGAACCTAAGTGCAATATTCCCTGAAGGAGAACAGAATATTTGAATACCCCCTCTTGCTTTTTTCTCAAATGACAATATGGTTGGAAATAACACAGAATTATTGAATTATACTTTCCATTTTGAACTTTGTAAGTAGTTTTACATTGTCTTTTACTAAAGAATATTTCAGGGGAAGAGGTTGGAAACAGACTTTTTTCTCCCTTATAAGTGTCTTTTGTTTCTGCCTATAGAATAGTAAAATATTTTCTTCATCTTTGAAGCTCAATAAAAATTAGCTAGAATATACTTAATGATAAATTTTCCTGGTATTTTATTTATCGTACCTATATAGTATGTAGGTTCAATGCTCCCTCATTTCAAGAAATTTTTCCATGTATTACCTTCCTCAATACTATTTCTCATTCCATTTGTTGGATTTCTACTTTGAAAACAACAATAATCTTTATATTCAACCTTCTTTGTCCCCTTTCCATATCTATCATTTTCAATTGTTTTGATTTCTCTGTCTCTTTTTTTGCATTTACTCTGATTATTTCCCTCCATGACAGTAATTTGATATTCAAGGGCTAACTTCATCAATCATGAATTCTATTCATTTATTAGATCGGAGTGGAATTGTTTTAATATTCAATTTGTTTTCAACATTTTTATTCTGCTATTGTAATCATAGTATTTTTCCTTTTGTGTTGAATTCATATCTATACTATTTTTATCTTTTGCAGTGGCCTCTGTTTCTTTGTTTTATGCATTTTGCTTATTCTGCTCCCCTCAACATACATCCCATCGTGGTTAAATATGTTTGCATAACTATCATGCAGTTGTTAAAATCTTGTTTATCTTTGCATTAGGCAGCTCTGTCCATACCTTCTATCTACTTCGATATAATGGGAATGAATTCCTCTTCAGACTTTAGTCATCTTATCCAGGACATTTTTTTTTCTTGAAACTATAATTTGAATGGTAGATGTTGAATTTAAACTATTTTTCTGTTCCTGGGGTCATGAAGACAGGGAATGAATGGGGAGGTTTTGGATGAAGCTGAGATAAATTCTTACTGGAGCACAGAATTCTGTTCTCTTCTTTGAAATGATATTAAATGATTTGTACTAGAGTCAACTCTCCTAGTTAGGTGGGCATCCCCCAAGTCAGTAACACTTACCCCCAATCTTCCTCCCCTAAGACATCAATCCCTCTAGGCCTTTTCCATCTTGACCAAAGTCCTATATTGATATGTAAAATTTTACAATCCCAAGAACTTGTTATTCTTAAAATTGTTCCTGCTTAACTACTTGCCTTCTTAATACTTCTTTCTCCAAATTGGAAAATATTATTAAAGTATTGAAATATATTAAAGTATTGAAAGTACTTGTATTGGAAAATATTATTAAATATTATTTTTTAACTTGTATTGGAAAATATTATTAAAGTATTGAATTATATTAAAGTATTGAAAGTTAGTATTTAACTAACTCCCTTTCTCTTCTCAGTAGTGTTATATTCAGTTCTAGATTCTTCCTTTGTGTCCTTGGCTGCCACTTTTAAAAGTTTATGACTATTTGTTGTGGGTGAATCTTGGTAATTTATTTTGACTAGTTTTGCGCTTTTTGCAAATTTGGGAGAGAGATTTTGCAATACTGCTTCCCTTTGACACCTTAGCTCCAAATTCTCTGGTTTCTAAAGTAATCTGACCATGACAAAAATGAAATAAAGAGAAGAAATTGAAAAGAATGAAATAAAAAGAAGAAATTGAAAAGAATTAGAAATAATTAAAGGTAGCATAATAAATTCAGTGGTGGTTTGGATCATTGCCATGACCTAGGCAGTGTTAGCCAAAAGAAATCTCTATGGTCGTGGAAATGTTCTACATTGTTAAAGAACAAAAATTCAACTCAGTAAATTTGAAGATCTAGTTAGTTTTATTAAGTGATTCATGAATGAGTCAGCATCTCATCTAGCAAATAGAGGGGAGCTCCAAGTAGTTATAAAAATGAAAGTTTTTTTGCAAGAAGGAGGGTGGGACAAGAAAGTTATTAGCAAGGGGAAGAAGATTATTCCAAGCAAGTTCACCTTCCCTTAAGTGGAAAGGTAGGGGGTCTTATTAGGTGAATTATCTCATTTTCCTTTGGGGAATAGAGAGCCCATTTGACAGATTACCTTTCTGGTAATTCAGATCCCTGAATGCAGGTTAAGACATATTTCTGGGAGAGGTTGAAACTGCAATTAGTTTAGGTATTAAGCCTCGGTCTGTTGACTTGGCCTCAATAACACCATTTTGGGCCTGTAGTTTTCTTTTTAACAGTATCTTTACTCTGCAATATGGTAGTCACTAGCCACATGTGGCTATTAAGCACATGAAATGTGACTGGTGTAATTGAGGAACTGAGTTATTCTATTTTATTTTAATTAATTTCAATGTAAACTAAATAGCCCATGTGGCTAGCTTCTACCATATTGGAGAGCTGAACTGGTAGTTCTCACATTTTATATGCATGACAAGTTCCTTTTGCATGGATTGCTGGACTCCAACAACAGTGATTTTTATTCAGTAGTTCTGGGATATGGCCAGTGATGATGATGCTGTCTGTCCAGGGTACCACACTTTGAAAAACAGCTCTAGATAATCAAACTTTCTTAACAGATTAAGAACACACCATTCATAAAATTGTCAGAGGAAAAGTACCAGTTTACAAAAAATGGTGGTGTTTAACAATAGAGAGATTCCCAATAACATCAGAACATACTCTCCAATAAAGACAAAACACTACTCTTTGTTCTCTCCTCATAGAAAATAACTACTTTGACTGTGTCCCATCCCTGGTGTCCTGTGATAATAGTTTCCATGCTACAAATCCTGCTTTGAGTTTTCAGAGTTTTTAAAATTATAATTAATTTACTTCTAAACAGAAAATAATGGTAGCAATATTTTAATGTAGATATATATTCAAATAATCCCTCCATGGCATTGCTAGATATTTTATCAATAACTCAGTGAAGGCAAATCTTTTGAAGATGTGGAATCTTTTATTTCATATGTACCCATCATCAACAATGTAGGGATGATAATTATTTCCTCCCCTCAAATCTACTCCTAATACTCTGTTGACATTTCATGTTGCTGGACCACATAATTCAGTATGGCTCATCTCATACAAACTAGGACACTTTGTCATGTTCATACCCAGAGAAAAACACAGCCCTATGTTTCTTAGATAAATAAAATTGGTAGCATTTTCTCCCATTGAAATAATCTCACCATTTAGTTTTATTAGTCCAACAAATTATCATTTTTCATAAATCATTTGCATTTTGGAGCCATTTTCCATTAGTGTTTGACAGAGAGATTCACTGCAGCTCTAATATTTAAAATGGGGAATTTCTTTATCTGTCTTTATTAAAATGTTAACAATACACATGGGGAAATAGAACCAAGATAATCAAGACAGCCAATTTAAAGTTCCATTAGAATTTTTTATCTTTAATTATATGACAGACCCCATCAGTTCTCCCCAACAATGTTGATGTTCCTTATCATTTGTGTTGCTGGTTTTTTTCTCCCTATCAAGTTTATTATTATTTGAGTTGATTGTCTAGTAGGCTTTCCCAACTCTACCTATGGATTTGTACTCAGTTATCTTGGATTTTTATCACTAGTGGAGTGAAGTTCCTTGATATTGGGGAGTGATTACTGAACAGTCTGTCATATATAATAATGTGTAAATATTACGGATATATAACCTCTCAGTTTAAAAACTTTTTGTTACAAGAGATACACCTAGTCCTGAAAAGGGTCAGAGATGAGATTTGTTTAGGGTAGATTTAAATTTTTGCAAATGACTGCATTAACTATTTTCAAGAATAAATGACAAACAATAAAAATGAATAGCTACTTTGGTAAATACATTAGAAAATTAGTGGAGAAGAATCTTTTAAAACTCATAAAATGCAATTTTAATTGTATACACTGCGGGTTTAGATAAATTTATTTTATAATATAGCTACCTATCAAACACACTAATCAAACACACTAATTTTCTGCCTTCTGGCATAATGTCAATTGATTTCTTCCTAAGAAAATTTTGTCAGTGTTCACAGTCTTTTCTAATTATTAATATATAACCTAAAAGTGTTTGTGTGTGTGCTAAATCTCCTTTAATCAACTATGAAGATAATGTCTTTTAGGTTTTTGTTTGTTTGTTGTTTTTAAGTAACTTTATTCCCTTACTTTCTGTAATTTTTCTTGATTTCTGAATCCGACTAACCTTCTATGAGGGCAGTGATGTGCATGCAGTATGTGTCTCTGTGTCTGTTTTATTGCTTTATCCCTAGTATCTAGAAAAACATATGGGAGGAAGTAGAAAGAGTAATAGTATATGAATAACTATGAATCTGATCTTATTTATCTTTTAAAAGTTAATATAGTCACAAATCTTATGCTTTCTAATAATAGCTATAAATAATTCATAATATATTTTATGTTTTTAATGTTTATTTATTTATTTTGACAGGTTGGTTTAGGGGCAGAGAGAAAGGGAGACACAATTCCAAGCAGGCTCCACATTGCCAGCATAGAGCCCCACGTGGGGCTCAAACCCATGAACCATGAGAGCATGACCTGAACCCAAATCAAGAGTCAGACACATAACTGAGCCACCCAGGAGCCCCTAATAATACATTTTAAATATCATTGTTACATGACACTGACATTGAAGAATATAGTTAAGAGTTATTACTCTACAGTTACCAAGATTCCATAAACAAATTTCAGGTACATGTGACAAATTTGGAAAATTACTTGTAACCTATATTAAATACAAAAGAGAAATGCCATGCTTTATAAAGAGCCCCTAGAATTTGGAAAGAAAAAAAAGGATGCTATAGAAAAACAAAAAAAGAATATAATTAGGAAATCTAAATATACATTGTAATATAGAAATCTAAATAGCCCAAACCCAATCATGATCTCAATTAAATAAATACAAGTCTTAACAATGACATAGCAAGTTTTGACAAAATGTAAAGAGGAATAATATCTAGTGTTTCAGAGAGTATGAGAAAAACTGGCACTGTAATATACTGTTGATAGGAGAGTAAATTGTCTCAACTATTTCAGAAAGCAAAAATTTAAATGCTCAATTCCATTAACTGATTAATTCTACTTCTAAGAATCAGTCCTGCGAAGACCTTCAACTGGTGCTTCAATGTCTGTACAAAAGACCTCTGAAACATTGTATGTAATGGTAAAATATTGTAAACAACCTCAATGTCAATATTTGGTAACATAAATTATGTGAAATCAATAGAATGGATTACTTGCAGTCATTAAAAAGTAAGAAACTCTATTTGAAAATTTATCTTTTACTGAAGAAAGTGAGTTGAAAGACAATAGATCTAGTTATAATTATTTTATTTTTTTACAGATAAGATACATACACTTACAAATATATTTGTATGAGCCCATGAATTTTTATCAGTGTAAGGAATAAATCTAAAATGGTATCGTCCAAATTGTCAACCATGATAACATTTATGAACTGGGACTGGGTAGCTAAGTGAGAGATTTTCACATTTTTTTAATCTTTTTTTTTTTTTTAGAATGAGCATGTATTATATTTGTAATTCTTAATTTAATGCCAATAGCATTTTATATTCCACAGTGTAGAACAGTATATTACTCTTATTTATTTTAAGAAAAATTATTTAAATACATGAAATTTTATCTAAACATGTAATATCATTCTTTTGACCCAACTGAATAGCATAGGAGTCAAATTTATTATATATGTCATACAGTAACATGCAATATACTTTCTTTTTTATTTTGCATTAAATTATTAACTTTAAGCATTATAACAAAAATAGATTTTGATTTGTACCACTGTAGACCATTAACATTTCTTTTCATTCTATTTCAACCAGTTATTTATTTTAGAAATTCTTCAGCTGTTCCTTCTCAACACAAAGTTTATAACAATCTATAAAAAATCTCACAGGAACAGAGCCAGTAGTTATGATGAAACCTTTTACAATTTTCCCATTTTACCTATCCCACACATTTTATTGTTTTAGTGATGGGTGGTTGTAATAAAACTAATTGTAGTAAGCATAAGCTTTCTTTTAAAACTAATGAAATTTCAGCAAAATAACAAAATATTAACATAAATCTTTTTTTTTACTTCAAATGTAATACAGTTTTCATTTTCAACTTTCAAATCTGGAAGACTATTTTCATTACTTAAGTTTTATTGTCCTATTAAAATATTATTTCTATATATTAACTGTCCTCCAGTGATTTTAGGTTTGATATCAAAACCCATTTTCTCTGAAACAATAGTGATGGCACTATTCAGAGCTAATGATACATTATACACTTGATTATTAATTTTGTGTTTTTTAAGTGAATATGAAAATTGGATATGAAGAGAATGAAAATGGTCTTCATTGCTGTGAAGAATTCCTTTCCATGATTTTAAATCAGAGTTACCAGATGATCCAATTTCTCCCTAGAAAGATTTAATTAGTTACACTGGTTGAAAAGTTTGACATAGTTCCTAGATGCTTTATATTTAAGGCTATTTTATAATTAAATGTCATATTATAAAAGCCCTTCTTACTTCTGAATTAACTTATTAATGGATATTGAATTAAAAATCATAAAGTTTAATGCTAACTGGTGAATATTTCTTGAGTCTTGACTAATAAACAGTTGGCATATGAACATTCTTGTTGAAATATAGTACATTTTTATTGGTGAATACATTTTCTATTTAAAAATTTTTAGGTTAATATAATATAATTGGTTCCATTAAGCCATTATAATATAAATTGCATTCCCCTAAGGTCATTTTAGTCTTTACACATGGTTAGAGGCATTCATCAGTTATATAAAATTGAGTGCTGTCAATGAATTTTACTATTGAGTAGGGAACTGTCCAGTAGACTGAATAACTAAAAAACAGTAGAGAAAAAGCAAAATACAATTGACCCTTGAACAATGCAGGGGGCAGGGATGCCAACCCTTCACACATCTGAAAATCCACTTAGAACTTTTGACTCCCCAAAAACTTTACTAATAGGCTACTGTTGACTGGTGGCCTCACAGATAACATAAACAGTGGGTTAATATATATTTTGTATGTGTTACACACTGTATTCCTACAATAAAGTAAACTAGAGAAAATAAAATGCTATTAAGAAAAACATAAGGAAGAGAAAATACATCCACAGTACTCTACTGGATTTATTTTAAAAAAAAAAATCCACACATAAGTGAACACACTCAATTCAAACCTGTGTTGTGCAAGAGACACCTGTAAGCTTACACCAGTCATGCGTTTTTAAAATTGTCTCACCCATATTAAATAAATTCTTATAAAACTCTCTAAGAGTTTGATCCTATTATTAGGTCCATGTTAGAGTTGAAGAAACAGGCCTGGAGAGGCTAGGCAATTTACCCAGTGCCATATAGGTAGTAGGAGATTAAGCCTGAATGTGAGCCCAGAGAATGTAGCTTCACAGGCCATGCTCTGACTTAACCATTAACCTACCCAGCCTCTGTACAAATTAGTTTTGAGTGACTGAATTAGGCACTTGGAATCAAGTGACATATAAAGTTGCAGACACAGATAGACCCGAGATTCCATAACTTTAATTTGCTACCAGAAGCCCATTTGACAAAAATTCTAATTCCTCTGCTTATTTACCATGTTAATAGAGCTGTATACACCAAGAAATCTGATTTGGTTCAATTTTGCTGCCACTTGGTATTAAAACCTGAAGAGATTTAGCTGATTTCTTCTAAACTCCTGCCAGACAGTTAATGTCAAAAAAGGATAAACTTTCTCATCCAAACCACTGATGCTTTGTCTTCTTTAAAGAGTCCCAGTGTTTTCACATTTTTTTTTTAGAATATGTACATTTCATTTAAAATATATACCCTGAGTTTTGGAGTGAACCTGGTACACATTTGTGACTGTTGTCTTTGGTTTCAAAAGGCCATATCAAACCAGGAGGAATCTTATCTAAGGTGAGTACAGTTTATAACACATTTAGCAAAAAGAAAAGGGGGAAGAAAAAGGAATTGGTCCAAGCTGTAAGTCAGCAGAGTGTATCAGTCCCACAGACGTGTTAAGAATGAAAACAGGGGGGCGCCTGGGTGGCGCAGTCGGTTAAGCATCCGACTTCAGCCAGGTCACGATCTCGCGGTCCGTGAGTTCGAGCCCCGCGTCAGGTTCTGGGCTGATGGCTCAGAGCCTGGAGCCTGTTTCCGATTCTGTGTCTCCCTCTCTCTCTCTGCCCCTCCCTCGTTCATGCTCTGTCTCTCTCTGTCCCAAAAATAAATAAACGTTGAAAAAAAAAATTTCTTTAAAAAAAAAAGAATGAAAACAGGAAGATTAATATTAAAAAAAAAATCAGTTTCAGATAAAAATAGGTGTTATTTGTAATGAAAAGACCTCTCAATTACAAGTAATACCAAAATCGGTTTTAAATAACTTTTGTATTGTCTAGCATATTGTTATAATATTCTATTCTATGAACAACAAATAAAAGGGTAAAAAAGGAATAAAATAATAATAATAATAATAATAATAATAATAACCATCAGGCACCATTGCTATCATCAAAAGGCTAGCATTATCTTAGTTTTTTTCTTTTCCTAATTTCCTTGATCTGATGTCAGAACCATTAGGTAGCCCGGAGGTTCACTTTGAAAATGAAGGTAGATGAGGGATACAGGAGTGCTGATGCATAGGGGCATTTGTACCCCAATGTTTATAGCAGCACTTTCAACAATAGCCAAATTATGGAAAGAGCCTACATGTCCATCAACTGATGAATGGATAACGAAATTATGGTTTATATACACAATGGAATACTACTTGGCAATGAGAAAGAATGAAATATGGCCTTTTGTAGCAACGTGGATGGAACTAAAGAGTGTTATGCTAAGTGAAATAAGTCATACAGAGAAAGACAGATACCATATGTTTTCACTCTTATGTGGATCCTGAGAAACTTAACATAAGACCATGGGGGAAGAAAAGGAAAAAAAAAAATAGGGAGGGAGCCAAATCATAGGAGACTTTCAAAAACTGAGAATAAATTGAGGGTTGATGGGGAGTGGAAGGGAGGTGAGGGTGGGTGATGGGTGTTGAGGAGGGCACCTTTTGGGATGAACACTGGGTGTTGTATGGAAACCAATTTGACAATAAATTTCATATTAAAAAAAAGAAAAGAAAATGAAAGTAGAGTATAGCCCCTTTCTCCTTGTTCCCTTCCCCAGTTCCCTATGCCAAGGTGTGATCCTCTCTGCCCTATAGCACAACCATGCCCACAGCTATACACGGATTTCATGGCTTCCACTCTTGACCTCCTCCAAGTTGTACTCCATGACCCATTCCAGAGAACTTTAAGTTAGAAATGAGATCACATCACATCCCTGCTTATTTTAGTGAAAAACAGAAAAATTGGTGCATTCCCATAGATCTTAGAAGAAAATCCAAACTCCTTTTCAAGGCCAATGACTGAACAATCTTGCCTTTGTAACTGCATCTCCTTTTTTTTCTTCCACTTATTCTCCCCACCCCATGGTTACTTATTTCCAGTTATATGGTCCTCTAGTTCTCCAATGAGCCTACACATTCTCTTGTCTCAGGGTCTTTGCACTTTTCTGGAATGCTTTTGTCTGGAAGAATTTTGTCTGGAATGCTCTTCCCAAGCCCTTCAAAAACCTACCTCAATCTTATTCAGGCGTCTGCCCAATATCATCTCCTCAGAGAAAGCTTTGCTGGGCAGCGATTTAAAAGAAAGCCCCTAAGTCCCTTCCTGACACCAGTGTATTTATTTCTTTCATGGCAAATGTGACAGTCTAAATTATCTTCCTTCTTTATTTGTGTGTGTGTTTTCTGCCCCACTAGACTGCACACTTTACCAGAGCAGGGTCCCATTCTTCCTCATTTGGGCTGTGCAGAGCTAGATACTTGGCAAAGGGTGAATGTCCATTGAATAAATGAAATTGGTGGTGAATTAGGTCAAGAGGAATAACCCACTATTGACACTCTGGATGATGAACATGTTCTTTGCATGTTCATTAGAATAGAAAGAGAGGCTGGAGGAAGTCATATTGGAGCTGAACCCCCTGAATGTATTAAATGATGAGGACATAGTAAAAAAATGACTATATATATGTGTGTGTGTGTGTGTGTGTGTGTGTGTGTTATATTCAGTTTTATCCTTTCATGAAAATGTACATTGTATTTAATGGTCTTCAAATCTAATCATAACATGGTCATAATTAAAATAGGAAAATAGATTTGTAAAAGTAGTTAAAGAAATGCACACAATTCTGAGTGTTCAGAAGTTGAAAATTTAAATAAGGATGCCTTGATCCTCAGTGTCAGATTAACTAAAGATATACTCTGTGATGTGGCTGTCAAATCACATGGTTAACTAGTCTTTATAATTGAAATGCTTATGCGTAATTTGTGTATCATCGTTTGAGGTGACAGACCTCCAGCAACAACTGAAATAATTTTGGTTAAAAGTGAAGCTGTCTTTTTGGACGTTAAGATAATTAAGTAGTAAAATATGGAATTTAATACATGTTATATTTATATGGTATTTTCCTTTCATTTAAAGTCCAATAAACCTGTTCCAGAAACCTTTAAAAGAGAAATTTGCGATAAACTGACTTCAAAATGGCCATTGTTTTTAAGTGTTGTTTTTCTTTGTAGTTTGGGCTGGGCCTTGAGTTTACAGTAATTACCACAAAACTTAATTAAGACTTAGCAAGATTTTGAGGAGGAGATCATTGCATTCATGTTCTTTCCAGAATTCGCAGCCATATCATTTACATCCCCTCCCTGAGGTTTCATCTCATAAATGCTTTCTGGATATAATTTTGTAGGGAGTATAAGAATCTTTGCAAACTACTCCAAGAACATGGTCATGATTTGTTTTAACTGCCACAACCAATCAGATCTAAAGAGCAACTTATTTAATGAACACAAGTCCCTAAAAATAATAATGAAATTACCAAACTCATTATTTGACAGCAAAAAGGTAAATAATACAAATAAATAGCATGATTCAATGCTAAGAGGTAATGAGAATCTAGGCATTTAAGAGTATCTGCAAAAAAGGCTAAAGCTGACTTCTACAAATTCATTGCTGTAGGACAGGCTTTCTAATTGCCTTTAAGGATTTTTGAAAAAAAAAATGAGGTGTCAAAAGCTCATTGAAGTGTACACTTATCTGGTTGAGTTTTATGGGACACAAATTATACTTCAGTAAAGCTGCCAGTACTATTTTCCAGCTTCATCTCCCTCTACATCTTCAACTTTGTTCACTCTGTGCCTTCAACACTATCTCCCATACTTACCATGGCTTTCACTTCCCAGCCTTCTCCTGGCCCGCATTCCATCACCTATTTAAATAATTCATTCTTTTCAAGGGTCTTACACTGATATAACCTCTCCACGATTGAGCAGCAAGTGTTTCTAAGCTATAACTTAGTACAACTTCACTTGTTGGTCCTCCCTCCTCTCCTACCTTCCTTCCTTCTTTCTTCTATTATTTTGTTTCTGTCTCTATAACCCAGTTATTCTCTCAAAATGTTTTCCTTCCTAATGTATATAAGATGTGAAAGGCTGTATTTCTTTGAAGTTGCCTTACTTTTGAATGGAAGTTAGTTATTAAGCACTTTTTAAATGTGAAATTAGTAGGAACTGCCATTAATCTTGTTCATATAGAAGGAGCCAGAGATATCTTTTATCTTACTGGGGTGTTATCCTTCACTACTGGTCCAAGACTGTGCTCCTAGAGTACCAAGGCTGTATGTATGACAAAGAGATGGCAAAAAGCCAAGACTGTCCCTTTTTGTAGTAACTTTGTCCCAGATTCTTCAGGACCTTATACCATAAATCATTTTTTTTTCATCATGCCCCCCTACTTGATCTACCTTCTAAACATGCATTCAGTCTCAGAACGCTGCTTCTTAAAAAAAAATTCCCTTGACCCCATGATAAAGTCATTTTTCTCTTTATCAACAATACACCATCAATATTATCTACACTTTCTCATCCATCAGCTCAATTTGGCATTTTTTTCCCTAAGTCCTTGTTCTCATACTTCTGTGGAAAGGTCCTATATGACCCTCTTAGTAGTTAAGTTGTACGGTTTATAACCAACACTTTTGCCTATCAAAATACATTGTTTCTCACATTTTGTTTGAAGCAAATAGCATTTAGAATTTGTAATAATTGAAATGGAGCTAAATTCTCTGTGACATTTTAAGATTTGCTCATGTTCAATGGCAAGAAAACTTGAGCCTGAGTTGACAGTGAATCAGTTAATTCAAATCCAAAGATATTTATTAACAACCACCTGTTATATGAAAGGTGTAGCAGGAATATAGCAATAAATGAATAAACCAAGCAGCATTTTTCCCTAAAAAGATTATTATGTAGTGGCAAAAAACAAACAAAAGTTAATTATGTTATAAGCCAGACTATGATGATAGAAAACAGAGAGTCACTTTGCTAGGAGAATGGTGATTCTGCCTGAGAGTGGGTGTTTGTTTGTTTGTTTGTTTGTTTTTATTTTTTTTAGTTTGTTTTGTTTTTAGTTTATTTATTTCTTTTGAGAGAGGTGGAGACAGTGCGTGTTGGGGAGGGGCAGAGAGAGAGAGAGAGTGAGAATCTCAAGCAGGCTCTGTGCTGTCAGTGCAGAGCCCCAGGTGGGGCTCGAACTCATGAAACTGTGAGATCATGATCTGAGCCAAAACCAAGAGTCAGACTCTTCACCAACTCTGAGCCACCCAGATGCCCTGAAATAGGTGTTTTATATTTCTTTTTATCCTTTCTTTTTTTTAGTATTACTGTGGTTTGTATTACCCACATTTCTCCGTTCTTGAAACAGTATCATTATGGATCTCTGCAAGGATCACTTCTACTTTTTGTATTTATTTACTCCCTGTAACATCAGTCTCCACTGAGGAAAATTTTATACAGATAAAGTATGAACTGGACCTGGACCTGGTGGGGTGACTGGAAGTCTACCATTAGAGGAAGAGAAGAATGCTCCAGGAGAGAGAAGGTGAATGGAGCAACTAAGAACTGATTGCTGCTTCAGGCTGGGCGTGGTACAGCATATGTGTCTAGGAAGACAGTTGCAGCCAAGTTGTAGAGGGCTCAGATTCATGTAAGAATTCTAGCTGAGGAATAGAAAATCTATTCCAGTAACTGAAGTAGGGGAATTAGTTTGTAGATGGTCCATACTGAAATCATAATCACAAAACAGAGGTCTACTTGCAATTAATCTTTTCTCACATACTGATCCTATAGGCTTTATGCTGAAATTCTTTTAAAAATGCTCATGTTTTCCCTTTAACACTTACCACTACTGGAGTTTTTGTTTGCCTTCAGAAACATGAGTGAAGTTTATCATTGTGTTCATTGCTAAGATTAAGCCATAATGGATAAAGTTGTAGACTGGAAGATTTAACTTCTTTAACTTACCACGTATCTTTTATGACTTTTTTTTCTCTTCCTGCTCCCCCTTTCCCCTTCCTCTTTGTCATCTTCCTCCTTCCCTTCTTTTTTTGACATTTCAACACAACCATTCTCACCATCACTAGCGATGTATTTCCCAGGTATTTGTTTTCTCATAAACTATATTTTTCCTTCCTCTCTCTGAATTAGTCCCTATCAGGGTGAATAGCTGAACAAACGTGAATTAATTATTAATGCTCCCTATACCAAAGCTAATTAGTTTTCTTTTGTTGCACAATTTAAATAGACTGAAGTCTTACAAAAAGAAACAGCTTCTTTTTCGGTAAAACTGACATGTGTATAAACATATAATCGTAGTTTGGGCATATTAACAATGTAGCTTTCAACACAGTCACATACAGAAACTGGAAAGAGGGAGATGCTAAATCTTGTGTGATGACACTCTATTAAAATCTAAGTTGAAAGGTGAGAAAAAATTACTTTAAGATGTGTGTGTGTCTATCTCTCTACCTATCTATCTAGCTCTTCCTCTTCAGCTCACCCTCTATCTATCTAACCTCCTTCCTGACTTTAAATTTGTTCATGATTCTCTAATTTCCTGGTTTCCATGTGTTATATTTGTCAATAGCTGAGATTTTGGGCTTGAATCTGCTCTGATTCCTTTATTATTCTAAGCAAATCAAAATTATTCTTTCTTATTCTAAAAACATAAATGATTTGGGGGCACCTGGGCGGCTCAGTCAGCTAAGTGCCCAACTTTGGCTTAGGTCATGATCTCGTGGTTCGTGAGTTCAAACCCTGCCTCAGGCTTGTGCTGACAGCTCAGAGCCTGGAGCCTGCTTCACGTTTTGTGTTTCCCTCTCTCTCTTCCCTGCCCCCACTCATGCTCTGTCTCTCTCTGTCTCTCAAAAATAAATAAAAATATTTTTAAAAATTAAAAAATATATAAAAATATAATGTTTTTTAGGCCCAACAGTTACCTGACAACTTCCTTATATTAGTATCCCTTTCCTCATTCAAGTATGTAAAGCAGTATTCTTTTTACTTTTTCCTCCTAGCATTTTTGTTGTTGTTGTTGTTGTTGTTTATAAAAAGAGCCTTGACTACTTTCGATCTGGGAATCTTTCTGGTCAGAGTTCAGACATGCCTTTGAAGTTAACATCTTGTGTTTTTTCAGAAGAGAGTTTCTACTCCTTTTTCATATTCTTTGACCTCAGACCTGCCTTCAATAATGCATTGGATTTGCTGTCTCTTGCACGACTGCCACTGACATTCCATCACTGTTTCTCTTGCTCTATGGGGACTCAAACTCTTCATTACTCTCAAAATATTTTAGTAGGATTTATTAGCACTTAACATTTATAAATGACAATCAATGGCATACATGTCTGTTCCACATGCTATGTAATAAATTTTCTATACATCAAAGGATACGTTTGTTTGAGGATAAACTTTTATCATACCTCCATAAGTGAATAACAGGTAAGAACAAATCAGAGTTACACCAACTGAGATTACTTGGGAACTTTTAAGGATGTTTCATATTTTTATCGGTAGATATAGACTTGATTGGGCTGCCGTAAAATAGCAACTCCAAAATATCAGTGTCTTAAAGCAAGCAAATTTTCCTTGTATCTTAAAGTCTGCCATAGGACTGGCCAACTGTCCAGGGCAGCTGTCTTCTGAACTGTGGCTCAGCAGTCAAGACTCCATGATCATCCAGAGGGTGGTGGAGAGTTCTAGAATATTCACACCAATAATTTAAGGCATTGACCTACAAGCAATAAAAGGTTCTTCCCTGAGAAGTCATTCAGCAGAATTATTCACAGGTTTTCACTTTAGAAAAAGGCAAAAAAGAACAAAGAAGGATAATTTCCCTGAGTAGCCATAGAAATGCAGAGAATCAGATATAGGTAATGACTAGAAATGTCTACCAGAACATTACACAATGAACCTACATGTTAATGCTAACACCATGTTAACTTTTTTTGACCCCCTGGCTGTCAACCCCAGGAGGTATATTAAATTATTAGCAAGTGTTAAAGGAAGAAAGAAATTCACATCAGTTCTAAGCCATCTGGTTTTCATCTCACACGTGCTGGTGGTCTGTTGCTGTATACCTCTGTAGCCCATTCCTTGTTTCTGTTCAGAGAGATCCCCGCCCACCTGTGGACTTGCCTGAACATAAGCATACTCAGATACCGTCTTTTGGTGCTTTTAATAGTCATCATGAAGCCACCATATCATTTTTCCTATCTGTTACCTTTTTCTCTATTCTTCCCATGCTTATCTCCAAAAAAGCTCTCAGATGGGGCGTTCATCCATTTATTATGGATTTATTATTATTATTTATTATGGATGAGGCATTACAGGCCTGATGAATGTAAACAAATTATCTGGGACTAGAATAGGTCATTTAAATACAAGGAAAATAAAAAGGATATATCAGCTAGAGGGCAGGAAGCATTCTGAGAGCTTTTTTTTTTTTTAATTTTTTTTCAACGTTTTTATTTATTTTTGGGACAGAGAGAGACAGTGCATGAACGGGCGAGGGGCAGAGAGAGAGGGAGACACAGAATCGGAAACAGGCTCCAGGCTCTGAGCCATCAGCCCAGAGCCCGACGCGGGGCTCGAACTCACGGACCGCAAGATCGTGACCTGGCTGAAGTCGGACGCTTAACCGACTGCGCCACCCAGGCGCCCCATCTGAGAGCTTTTTTGGAGATAAGCATGGGAAGAATAGAGAAAAAGGTAACAGATAGGAAAAATGATATGGTGGCTTCATGATGACTATTAAAAGCACCAAAAGACGGTATCTGAGTATGCTTATGTTCAGGCAAGTCCACAGGTGGGCGGGGATCTCTCTGAACAGAAACAAGGAATGGGCTACAGAGGTATACAGCAACAGACCACCAGCACGTGTGAGATGAAAACCAGATGGCTTAGAACAGATGTGAATCCAAAATCAATGACCAAAACACTGACTTATGCCCCAAAGAGGGCTATTTTGGAAGCTGGGGTGAATAGGAATCATGATGGAGGAAATAAAGAAGTTTCAAAGAAGAGGAACTTTTTCAGAACTACTGAACCACCAAAGTGGACACACATTCTTCTGTCCATCTGCTTAGAGCTTAGACTGGCTTTTCTTATTTATAGTCAATGAAATGGTAGCCATCTGCCTGTCACAAGATAACTTGCTTCTGGTTCAGAAGCAAGTTCCCCAGTGTGAAGTTCTGAACCTGAGATACACTAATGCCAGCTTCCTACGGAGAACTTATACAAACTCTTGCTGTTGTGTCTTCCGTTTCCAACCTAGGTCCTGCCTTGTACCAACTATTTGTTTAACACTTACTCTGATTTATTTCTTTTAATAAATCCCCTTTTGGGTTATTTAGCCAGAAGCAGTCTCTGTTGCTTGCAACCAGAGAACAATAATTAAGACTGCCCTCCCTCCACCCCCTGAAATACTGAAATTTCTGCACCCAGGTGATTGAGAAGCATCTGGAAAATGAATAATGGGTTTATTTTTTATTTTTTAATGTTTATTTATTATTTTGAGACATAGAGTGTGAGCAGGAGAGGGGCAGAGAGAGAGGGAGACACAGAATCCAAAGCAGGCTCCAGGCTGTAAGCTGTCAGCACAGAGGCCACAGTGGGGCTTGAACTCACAAATCATGTGATCATGACCTGGGCCAAAGTCAGTCACAACTGACTGAGCCACCCAGGTGCCCCAAAAAGCAGGTTTTAGACTGCAGATGCAAGAGACATATAAAGGGAGAATGAGCAGTATTTGAGGACTAAATTATTTTAGTGAGGAAAATTTAAAAAGAAAAAGAAAAAGTAATTAAGAGTTTTAAATTTGAGGGCATCCAAAGGGTGGGGTACTTTCAATAATTACAGAGCATTAGCCTATGGACTATTTATGGATAGTCAGTGGTATTTGGGTAAGTATACTCTTCCATAAACTTGAAACTTACCGTCACAGCAATCCTACAAGGAAGAAGGGGCACATGGCTCCTTTTTCTCTCCAATTTTATTTTTCCTCACAATCTTGATTCCAACTACACCCAGCTAGTTTCATTTCTCTGAATATTTCATGCCCTTTAACATGTATGTGGTTGTGCCCGAGCTAGATCTCCCTCATTGTGTCTCTTTCTCTCTTGTTTGTCCTTTATTTCTTCCATCAGATGTTGTTCTGTGAAACCTCACAAACAACAGTACGAACAACTGCAGAAATTATCACTCACTAGTGTCTTCATACAGTTCCTGGCACGTGCACTTAGTATTTCATTTGTCAAATTGCAGTCTACTATTTAGGTGTATCTATTCTCTCTACTCCACAGAGAGTTCCTAGAAGTGAGGAACATTCTGCATTGCATCCCTGGTACTTAGTACAGTCAGAGTGAGTAATCCTTTTTTCAGTTATTATTATTACATGGATGAATGAATAAATAACTGATCTACCCTTAAGGTTTTTCCATGTCAAAATCTGCTAACATGTACACACAGATTTACAAACCTTTAAGTTAAAAAAAAAATCAATACACTGAAAATGATACTGTCCTGTTATATTTAGGCTGAAAATTCAAAGTAGACACTGGGTGAATTCTTATTGTGTGTTTATACAATGTGATTAATGCTTTAATGTGATGGTAACTCTCAGATTTATGGAAGAGTATACTTACACAAAATCCTCTTTACATAAAGCCTAATTTTATCCTGTGAATATAATTTGCATAGCATGCAGGTGCTTGCAAATAATTTATGTTATCTTCCTATAATCCACTCATGGGTTGTTATGACTGTGTGCGTGTGTTTATATGTGTGCACATGTATGTATGTACATGGGTCTACACATGTAGTGGATTTTAAGAAGCGATGCAAAGCACAGTGGAGTCCAGATTAAGTCTCTGAATATTTCTATGACAACTAAATAATTGATCTCAACACTTCCTTCCTGGTTAACCTTATCCCTAATCCCCATCTTCTCATTTATCACTCCATGTTTCTGACCTGCACCTTTTTTCCCTCATCATCTCTTCGTCACATGTACTCTTCGTGAGACTAACTTAGGCTTTATTTTAAGACAGTAACTTTATTTTCTTTGAAACAAGTTTTTAAAAAAAAGCCCAATTGTCTAAAGATTCAAGGTTTTGTTGCTAAGATTATTAATTTACAATCTTATATTTTTGTTTCAGTTTTGCACAATCTAGTGGTTAGTATTTATGTTTGAATATAAAAGGGAATTTTTAATACACTAGAAAAAGTTCATTGAAACTCTGGATAGAAGTTGTGAAGTAAATGTAATTACTATGTAAGGTAGCATAGTATTTATAAATTACATGAGAAAATTACCTAGGGAAAAAAATCCTTCCTATATATATATAATTTCTTTTTAATTCAAAATGACCATTATCAGGACTAAGTCTCAAAAGTTCTGTGAAGCAGTAGAATTCATATTGGGCACTTCCAAGACTGCCTTTTTACATCCAACCCTCCCCTTCAATATAACCAGTGTGCTTTCTGGGTCCCTCACTTCACCCCTACTCCCCACCCTGTTAAAACCTACTCTACTGAGAATTATCCAGCGTGGCATGTATGCTCTCCAACCTGTGACTTCCAATTTTCTGTAACTCAAATCCTCAACACTCAGGCTACCTTTATCATCCATAGCTACAGCTGATGTACTGTCGTATGTTATCATTATAGGTCCACTTACTCATTTTACTCACTTTCGATATATTCACAATATCTGAAATGCCCTTATCTCTCTGGCAAATGACCATCTCACTTCCTCTGAAATCACCTGCTCCAGAAAGACTCTTCCAATCACATAGCAGTTGTACAAATTGAATTACACCCATTGTCTATTTTATCAATTTTATTATTGTACTTACCACACTAGATTTATTTCTGTGAAATTTTTGTATTAGTTGAAAGACTGTTAGGTTGCAAGTCATTATCTCGCCCTGTTTCCTTTTGAAATGTTACTTTGTGGTATCTTCCCACTTTGAGTTCAACCATGTAAATCACTTTCTCCAATACCATGTAGGCAAATATGATACAAGCAGAGGTTTGAAATGTACTTGCACACTGAAGCTTATTTGCTCTTGCCTTTTGATATTAGCATGAGAAGCTGCCTAGACTACCCTGGTCTAAATACACATGGAGCAGAACCATATTGTCCCAGTTATCTCTGCCATTGTCATCTTGCACCAGCTGATAACCAGCTTATAAGCAGATATGTTTGCTAGGCAATACTATCATAGCAATAGGTAAACAATATGATCGTTTTGACTCCACCTTGTGAGCTACTAGAGGACTCAATGTCTTCAGTAACGGTTTCTTTCATACTTAGAAAAGTAGTTGACCTAGTATGTTTTCGTTGAATTGAACTTAATAACACCATCATTTTTCCTTTCCCAAAGGAAGTGCATTCTATGTCTTCTTTCTAATAGTTAAAATTTAGTCTCCTACCTAAAGAGATTCTAAACAAAAATAAAGATATTGGAAAGAGAATTATGTAATCTCCCTAATCAGCATATGCACATGACTAATTTACATATCTCTACAGCCAATCTTAAGCTCTAGAAGAGAGTCAGTATTATATATTTTTCCTCAGTGGTCTTCATGTAATGTTCTGCATTTCTCTAAAACTGATTGTAAGAATTGTGCTTGTCTAGGAGGAGGAGACAAACTTTGAAAACATCATCAGTGTTCTTTTTCCGTCCTTCCTCTACTGATCATATTAAGCTCTGTCCGTTTTCAGTAAACTGCATATACAAATTATCTCCCCTGTTTCATGTACTTGATAAGGTACTTTTTCTCATATACATTTTTAGAATAAAATTATGTATAAATTTGCAATTCTGGGCAGTAAAACCAAATAGGTAAATCTCTCCCTTTTATATAAATAAAGAAAACCATACACTTAAGATATGGATGTAGAAAGATTAGGAATTCCAGGATTCAGCTATTTAGAAAGATTGCTCTGACCCCCCTCACAAAGGACTTCTCTTTCAAGCTTTGAAAGAATCAATCTATGTAAGGATATTTCTCTAAGCTGCTAGTGCAAAAGTAATAAACATCAAGCTTATGGACGGGTGTGGAAACTGAATGGCTTTGCTTTTCTTCCAGGGATTTAATTTATTTTTAATATCACAGGTGGCTTGAGGCAAGGTGTAATCATCTGTCACTCTTCAGTTAAATCATATCCCCTCACTTCTGAAATATTCTTTGATCTCCCTACCTGTAAATCACATTCTACTTTCTTTGTCATAGACTGTAGCATATAGATATAATAATGACATTATAAATTGCCCAAGAAGGTGGGGAGTACATCCATTTAAACAGATGATTAAGGGACAAAACACATGCAAATATTAACTCATACATTCATTATTTTTAATGTTTTTTCTTCTTTTCTGACTTAGTTACCAGAAAATAGAAATTACATAAAATAGAGTTGAAGGCAGTTTTTTAATTTCTTTAATTTAAAAGACACCAGACATTTTTTTTACCGGCTTTATATTTTAGGCAATATTGATACCTTAAGTCTACAGCTGTCTGGTTTTGAACACATAAGTTTAAATGCTCTGATTATCAGTTGGGCAGATCCTGGCCCATACTGAAATTCTCTAGATGAATACTACCTTAATAGTATTTTGGTTTGTAGTGACAAATCTTAGTTCACAACAGATTTCCTTTTTTTTTTTAATGTATGAAATTTATTGTCAAATTGGTTTCCATACAACACCCAGTGCTCATCCCAAAAGGTGCCCTCCTCAATACCCATCACCCACCCTCCCCCTCCCACCCCCCATCAATCCTCAGTTTGTTCTCAGTTTTTAACAGTCTCTTATGCTTTGGCTCTCTCCCACTCTAACCTCTTTTTTTTTTTTCCTTCCCCTCCCCCATGGGTTTCTGTTAAGTTTCTCAGGATCCACATAAGAGTGAAACTATATGGTATCTGTCTTTCTCTGTATGGCTTATTTCACTTAGCATCACACTCTCCAGTTCCATCCACATTGCTACAAAAGGCCATATTTCATTTTTTCTCATTGCCACGTAGTATTCCATTGTGTATATAAACCACAATTTCTTTATCCATTCATCAGTTGATGGACATTTAGGCTCTTTCCATAATTTGGCTATTGTTGAGAGTGCTGCTATAAACATTCGGGTACAAGTGCCCCTATGCATCAGTACTCCTGTATCCCTTGGATAAATTCCTAGCAGTGCTATTGCTGGGTCATAGGGTAGGTCTATTTTTAATTTTCTGAGGAACCTCCACACTGCTTTCCAGAGTGGCTGCACCAATTTGCATCCCCACCAACAGTGCAAGAGGGTTCCTGTTTCTCCACATCCTCTCCAGCATCTATAGTCTCCTGATTTGTTCGTTTTGGCCACTCTGACTGGCGTGAGGTGATATCTGAGTGTGGTTTTGATTTGTATTTCCCTGATAAGGAGCGACGTTGAACATCTTTTCATGTGCCTGTTGGCCATCCGGATGTCTTCTTTAGAGAAGTGTCTATTCATGTTTTCTGCCCATTTCTTCACTGGGTTATTTGTTTTTCGGGTGTGGACTTTGGTGAGCTCTTTATAGATTTTGGATACTAGCCCTTTGTCCGATATGTCATTTGCAAATATCTTTTCCCATTCCGTTGGTTGCCTTTTAGTTTTGTTGGTTATTTCCTTTGCTGTGCAGAAGCTTTTTATCTTCATAAGGTCCCAGTAATTCACTTTTGCTTTTAATTCCCTTGCCTTTGGGGATGTGTCGAGTAAGAGATTGCTACGGCTGAGGTCAGAGAGGTCTTTTCCTGCTTTCTCCTCTAAGGTTTTGATGGTTTCCTGTCTCACATTCAGGTCCCTTATCCATTTTGAGTTTATTTTTGTAAATGGTGTGAGAAAGTGGTCTAGTTTCTACCTTCTGCATGTTGCTGTCCAGTTCTCCCAGCACCATTTGTTAAAGAGACTGTCTTTTTTCCATTGGATGTTCTTTCCTGCTTTGTCAAAGATGAGTTGGCCATACGTTTGTGGGTCTAGTTCTGGGGTTTCTATTCTATTCCATTGGTCTATGTGTCTGTTTTTGTGCCAATACCATGCTGTCTTGATGATGACAGCTTTGTAGTAGAGGCTAAAGTCTGGGATTGTGATGCCTCCTGCTTTGGTCTTCTTCTTCAAAATTCCTTTGGCTATTCGGGGCCTTTTGTGGTTCCATATGAATTTTAGGATTGCTTGTTCTAGTTTCGAGAAGAATGCTGGTGCAATTTTGATTGGGATTGCATTGAATGTGTAGATAGCTTTGGGTAGTATTCACATTTTGACAATATTTATTTTTCCAATCCATGAGCAGGGAATGTCTTTCCATTTCTTTAAATCTTCTTCAATTACCTTCATAAGCTTTCTATAGTTTTCAGCATACAGATCTTTTACATCTTTGGTTAGATTTATTCCTAGGTATTTTATGCTTCTTGGTGCAATTGTGAATGGGATCAGTTTCTTTATTTGTCTTTCTGCTGCTTCATTGTTAGTACAACAGATTTCCTAAGGTAGTCACTGGGTATAGTATGTACTACTTGCTTATATTGGAAATGGTGATGGCTAGGACAATAATTTTTGTTACACCTATATGAAAAGCTACCTTTGCTTCCCCTAGTCAATGTAATCATTAAATACTTTAAAAGAAATTTAAATGTTGCAAAAGGACATCAGTCCTCATGGATGAAGGTCATAGATGTTACACATTTCTGAGACACTTTATGTGTGTGTGTGTGTGTGTGTGTGTACAAGAACTGGTAAATGGCAAACAAAAGAATTCACTATGAAAACAGCCTTGGCTAAATGAATCATAATTTCTGGAAATATGAGTGGTGGGATAGAAGGAAGGGCTTCTATTTCCACGAGGGAGGAGATCTGGAGAAAAAAGGGAAAATCGTGTACAATCCTTATCTGCTTCTACAATTCTTAAAGCAAAGAATCTTGAATTTGGTATCATCCTGTTGAATGATTTTAAATGTTGGGGTTCTTTGTCACATCATGACTTGCTTCTTCTCTGTAGTAGAAACAGCAATCACTGACAAAGAGAATTTGCAGTTTTGAGTGGGTTTAGAACAACTAATTTATACGAGTATACAGAAAAGAATGACAACACTCATCCAAACCAACAAAACTACATAGGGAGAGGGACCTGAAGCAGCTTTATTAATTTCCAGTGTTTGGCACAATGAGGCTGAAACTGTTTCTATATTTACAGTGAGCTGACTAAATTTGGCAGTTTGTTCAAGTCCTGGCTTTGGAAAGGAACCACATGCATGTATTCATCAAGACCTTAATCTGAGAATTTCTATTTATGACTTGTATGGTTGACAACAACTACCTTGGAAACTACAGATAGGGGGCACCTGGGTGGCTCAATCTGTTAAGACTTCAACTTTGGCTCGGGTCATGATCTCACAGTTCGAGAGTCTGAGCCTCTTCAGGCTCTGTGTTGACAGCACAGAGCCTGGAGCCTTCTTCCAGTTCTGTGTCTACCTCTCTCTGCTCCTTCCCTGCTCATGCTCTGTTTCTCTCTCTCTCACTCTCTTTCTCTCTCTCTCTCTCTCTCAAAAATAAGTAAAACATTAAAAACATTTTTTAATAGAAACTACAAATAGGACTCAGTCTGAAATCTCCATGCCTCACATGTTTTCATGGAGTGCGCTTGAGTCTCACAACCAAACTCTACCCCAACCTGAGCAGTTCTTTATGGTCTCATTACGACTCATATGATTCCAATCTGGGCCTCTAGAGATACAGCCTTATTTATGGTGTTCCTGTAAGGGAGTACACAGATTCATAATCCAAACTAAAAGCTGTTGTCTTCCATAGGTGTCTTACCTTAAGAATACGTAGCCTTGAGGTAAGATCATGTGCTTTTTTTCTTTTGAGCTTTGCAAGAAATTTATAAGACAGTAATAAAAACACATACAATTATAACTGTCTAATAGATGAGAAGACTATGTAGTCAGTTGCCTTGACCAAGGAAAAAGTTCTCTAGTCTATCGCCAAGCCTCTGCTAAATAATGGCCTTCTCCTTCCATTGTCAAAATCTAACTGGATAGAACATTAAGAACATTGCTTGCTGCCAGTATCTTTAATGGTGTATTACAAGACAATTCTGAACTAATGGTCAGCAAAAACATAGTTTCCAGTTTTCTTGAAAATAGTACAGCATGTTCCATAAACAGTGGACTAGTTACTAGGACATACGCTACAATATAATAGTTTATTGTGTTCCATTGGATGGATTTATGTTATTTTCACGTTCTTCTCTAGTAAATACTTGTCTTTCATATGCATGTTGTTAGATCAAAAAATAAATAGGCATATTAAAGTACTTAGGACTTTTAAAATAACTCCATTTGCATTTTTGATAGTTTATTTCTCTGAATACTAACAGCTCAATTTTTGAATTCTTCACAGTACACCTTGACATATTGACTCAGACTCTTACATCAAGAATATATAAATTTCTGATGGGGCCCCTGGGTGGATCAGTAGGTTGAGTGTCTGATTTTGCCTCAGGTCATGATCTCACAGTTCATGAGTTCAAGCCCCACATGGGGCTTGCTGCTGTCAGTGCAAAACCCGATTCTCTGTTTCCCCCTTCTCTCTGGCCTTCCCCTACTCATACTTTCTCTCTCAAAAATAAATAAACTTTTGTTTTTTGGGTTTTTTTAAAAGTAAATTTCTGGCTTTAATGGAATCTCCTGCTGTATTGGCCAGCATCCCTTTAGCTGCAATTTAAAAAAAAAATGAGGTACCATCAAGGGATAGTGCAGCACCCATGGGCTAGGAATAGCAAGGAGTTATTAGATCCAGGCGAAGTGAAGCAGGAGTGGAGCAGGGAACACAGAGAAGGAAGCTGCATGGGGAAGACTCCCAGCAGATAGAGGGACCCCGCCCTGCTGATCTCTGCCTCCCCCCACCTTCTGACCTCCTGCCCATTCCACCCATTGGCTGAAACCAATGAGAAACCAGGGGACCAGAGATTCTAACGGTCACCTTTCCAGAGCACAGAACTAAGGGCAAAGGGGTGGAGAATGATTTAAAGGCACAGACAAAAGGTCCAATAGGTTATGACTCATATTTATTCTTTTTATAATTTTATATTTTATAATTATTCATATTTCAACAATTCTTTATAAAACAGGTAGTCATTTTATAATTTGGAGGCAAAATACTTTTTAGTTACCGTGGATTAAGTGTGAGTGTAGACATTTGCATGCATACCCAGGGACAGAAATCCACATATTCCCCACATCGCAAGAGCTCCCAACCCAACACGCAAATCTCCTCTACATCTTCCACCTTCTCATCTGTTCTTAAAAGAGAACTTCTCTGCTTTACAGTAAACTTGAATTCTAAACCCAGCTCTGCCATATTGTTCAACAATCAGGAACAAGTTGTTTAAAATGTATGCTTCAAATTTCTCTCCTGTACAAAGAGAAATATTCTTTCAGTAAAACTTTTAATAAACCAATCTTTCTACAACATTTTTTTTGTTTTTCAGGCCCGGAGTTTTCTTTTTTGGTTCCCACATCTAGGGCCTGGAAATTAACTTTGAGTTCAAAATTGTCCTATCTCCATGAAACATATCAGTGTCATTTTTTCATAGGACACATGGTTTACAAATTAATTTTTTCAAAACATACTTTCTAAGATGGCAGTTATTTAATACAAGTAACCTAATGCTTAAAGTCAACCAAGGTCTATGATCAGAGAAATGGCATGGGCACTGAACAAAGAGTATGATAGGTTCAAATCCTAGCTCAGTCACTTAACTGCATCAAATGGGAACAAAACTTAAATTACTAGGCTACAGTTTTCTCATCTATGGGGGAAAAAAAAATCCCACACATCATATCCTTTTATGAGTTTCCTATTACTGCTGTAAAACACTTACTACAAATCTAGTGACTTGAGCAACACACTATGTTCTGTAGGTCAGAACGAAGTCTGGGACAGGCATCACCAAAATCAACATGCAGGCAATACTGCATCTCCTGCAAGTTCTAGAGCAGAGTCCATTTCCTTTTCATTTGGGTTCTTGGATTCAGTTCTGTGCAGTTATAGAACTAAATTCTCTTTATCCTTGCCAGCTGCCAGATCAGAAAGTTCCTAGAGGTATCTCTCTGGTCCTAATCCATTGCACCTGGTATCTTGGAACCCGAAACAGGGATCCTACCCAAGCTGCCATTTCTCAGACCTTTCTTCTGTTGTCATATCTGCTTCACTGACCACAACCAAGGAAAATTTTTCCACTTCTCAGGGTTCATGTGATTGCACTGGACCTCCCTGAATAACCCAGGATAATCTCCCTATCTCAAGATTTTAACTTAGTTAGAGCTACAAAGACCCTTTCATCAGGTAATGTCACATACTGATTGGTTCTGAGGATTAGGATGCAGACATCTTTTAAGGGGTCATTATTCTGGCTATCGCAATCCTGAATTTGTTACGTTATTATAAAAATTAAATGAGATAATGCATATAAAATATTTAAGGTAGAGCTTTACAGAAAATAGATTGCAATAACTGTTGAAACTATAATAGTACATGGAATGTTACAAAGAGGAAAGCAGTGACCTGTTTGATATAATTTCAAGAAATTGAAATGACTTTTCATGATCCGAAAAAAACCCTCTTTGTTTTAGTGCTTGAAATGCCACCAAAAGTCATGTTTTCCTTTGGGTGCTAAAAAAAAAAAGGAGATTGTCCTCAATAACTAAGTAATGAATCAAACATTTCATGAAGTGTGGGGATATTGTACTTGAAACAGAGATGACTTTATTTTGCTTACTGCTATACCCTCAACGTTTATAAAAGGAGCAAAATAAATATTAGTTGAATAAGTGAATGAATGTATGAGTGACCGCGTGGGGAGAACAACCCTGAGTGAACAGACGTGTAGTTTTGGGAAGTGAGAGAGAGGCGGGCTTCAACAACAGAGCCACTGCCACTTCTTGAAGCTTTCATTATTTCTCTCCCGTATTGCTTCCAGGAGTCCCTCTGAGTTCTTTTGAATTGCTCTCTTCTCCAGTCTATTCCTCATTTTACAGCTAGAATGTGATTTCTTTAGCCAAATCTCATCACTCATTTCTCTGGTTAAATTCCAACCGGAGTTTTCTTTTGCCTGTTTAATAAAAACAAGTTCCTGCAATGCCCCTGAAGATCTGGCCCCAACCACCATTTTTCTTACACTTGACTCTGCTGCCACATGAAGTTGGCTGTTTCTTTGCTTACCTCTTGTCCATACTTATCTTGACACCTTTGTCCATGCCAATCCTGCTTTATATCCTCCTCCATCTTGAGATGCCCTTGTCTGGCTTTGTTTTTAATGTCTATTTATTTTTGAGAGAGATAGAGAGAGACAGACAGACAGAGAAGCAGAGAGAGAGGGAGAAAGAGAATCCCAAGCAGACTCTGTGCTGTGAATGCAGAGCTGATGGGGGGAGGCTCAATCTCACAAACCATGGAATCATGACCTGAGCTGATATCAAGAGTCAGACATTTAACCGACCGAGCCACCAAGTCACCCCATGATTTTAACACTCAACATGGGTGCTACCTTCTCCAAGAAGCCCCCCTAGCTTTCGAACTCCAAGGCTACTTCTGTATCATTCTGTGTATAGTTTTCTCCCACCCCAGAGGATGCTGTGTCTAATTACTTGGCTCTCTCTCCTATCACCTCCTTTCCGCGGGGGGATAGCAAAACAAAGGAAGACAACCTTTATTTTTTTTATTTTATTTTTATTTTTTTTTTGCATTCCCTTTGTCTGACACAGTACTCAGCACATAATAAGAGTCTTAAGAAAAAATGAGCTAAAAACTACCAAACAATGGATATCCCTCTTTCTAACAGAAAAATAGACATTAGGAAAGCCAGGCATTAAAAACATAAAGAATGCCTTTCTACTTTGAAATTGCATCCTGGTGCTCCCAGCATACAGAAGTGGGGAAAGAATGACAAAGATAAGTTTACCCTCTCTGCTTTGCAATTTTGTGAGACACCCACCAGCTATACTTAACCTGCAGTTCCTTTCTGTTTGATATATGTAAGGGTTCCCCAGGGGAAAAAGAAGAGTCTAGCAATAAATGCTGCTTCTCTCCTTTCTCCCAGTATTCAACACCATTTCTATGGGTGAGAAGAACCCTGAAGGGCTACTGTAAAACCAGAGAATTTGACACCCAAAATTGGGAGAAGAAGCGTGTTTTAGAAAACATGGTAGTCTGAGACTGTGAAACCTTTAAATGAAGACAGTGGCTCTTGTTCCTCTCTGTTGACCATTGTGCCTAACCTATGCTTGGCTCAGAGCTAGAAAACAGGCTCTATTTGTTCAGTGACCCAGGATTCATGCAGAATGAACTCTAGGTGCAGAATGATGAGTAACAGTGTAAGTTTGAGCAAATTTGGTAAATGTTGAGCCTTGGTATTCTCATTTGCCAAACAACAATAATATCCAACTGCCTGTACAGAGTTGTGATAAGATCATAGGAGACAACAGCTAAGAAGTCCCATTCAACTATTAGCTTCATATAATATGCATATGGCTTCTGAAATTTATTTATGAACAGCAAACTCACAAGTGAGTAAACAAAAATGGCCAATAAATTTATGAAAAGACTCTCAAATTACCTAGTAGTCAGAAATATGTAAATTAAAACAAATATGAGATACTTTTTTTCATCCTTCAGATTCTCAAATATTTTTGAAGATTGATATCATCTGGTGCTAGTAAGAAAATTATACCAAAAGCAGTTGGAGAAAGTGCTATAATATTTCTAAAAGACGGAGGACTTCCAAAATTTTATTTAAAGATTCTGTGACTTGGGGCACCTGGTGGCTCATCAGTTAAGCATCCAACTTCAGCTCAGGTAGTGATCTCACAGTCCGTGAATTTGAACCCCATGTTGGCTCTGTGCTGACAGCTTGGAGCCTGGAGACTGCTTTGGATACTGTGTTTCCCTTTCTCTCTCTCTGTCCCTCTCCCACTCATGGTCTGTTTCTGTCTCTCAAAAATAATAAATAAACATTTAAAAAAGGTAAAGATTCTGTGACAACATTTTAAAAGGTGTACAATGTATCATGGAAAGTCAAAGTTCTATTTGGATTTTCTTACATTTATGATATTTTTTTAATTTAAATTATGTAGGTGGGAGTAAAGAGATACTACAAGAATTTTAGTGCTTAGAGTTCAAAGTTTATTCTAGCTTTAGGTAGAAATATAAATTGCTGTATCCTGGCAATATCCATTATAATGAAAATGTAAAGAGTATTTTACCAGCAATTCTAACTTGGGGGATATTTTTCATGACATAACAAACAAAAATAAATCATGTTCTATAAACAGGCATTTGCTACAGTGCTGTTTGAAGGCAAAAATCTAAAATCAAGCATATTTAATCAATAATAAAAAGTTGACAAACATCTATTTAAGGGAATGATTTGGATGAGTATGAATCTGGAGAGATGCCCATGGTGTGCAATTGAGACAAATGAAAAAGGGAAAGAATAAATGCAAGTTTTAGAATAATGTAAATGGTAAAATAACACTTAAAGAAATACAAATTCTATATAGATGATAAGCATTTAAATAAATACAAAGGCAGGTGATTTTGTAAAGTTATACATCTCAAATTTCTTATTTGGGTTACCTTGGTGGGTGAATGTAAGAGTAGAATGTTAGAAGAAATATTAACATTTAAAATATCCAATTATGTTTTATTTTCCAATTTCAAAAGAATATTCAATTTTTGGCTAAAAAATTGAATAACCTATAAAAATAAAGTTCAAGACGGCAAAACTTGCTGGAGGTGGAAGTAATGGTTGGAAAGAGGAGTGAGAAAAATCTTGGGGGTGATAGAAATATTCTTTTTTTATTTTATTTTTTTAAATTCACATCCAAATTAGCATATAGTGCAACAAGGATTTCAGGAGTAAATTCCTTAATGCCCCTTACCCATTTAACCCATCCCCCCTCCCACAACCCCTCCAGTAACCCTCTCTTTGTTCTCCATATTTAAGAGTATCTTCTGTTTTGTTCCCCTCCCTGTTTTTATATGTTTTTTGTTTCCCTTCCCTTATGTTCATCTGTTTTGTGTATTAAAGTCCTCATATGAGTGAAGTCATATGATTTTTGTGTTTCTCTAATTTCACTTAGCCTAATACCCTCCAGTTTCATCCACATAGTTGCAAATGGCAAGATTTAATTCTTTTTGATTGCCAAGTAACACTCCATTGCATGCATATATATATATGCATGCAATGGAGTGTTTATATGCAAGATGTGTTATATATATATATATATATGACACACATCTTTATCCATTCATCCATCGATGGACATCTGGGTTCTTTCCATACTTTGGCTATTGTTGATAGTGCTGCTATACATATTGGGGTGCATGTGTCCCTTCAAAACAGCATACCTGTATTCCTTGGATAAATGCCTAGCAGTGCAATTGCTGGGTTGTAGGGTAGTTCTATTTTTAGTTTTTTGAGGAACCTCCATACTGTTTTCCAGAGTGGCTGCACCAGCTTGCATTTCCACCAACAATGAAAAAGAGATCCTCTTTCTCTGCATCCTCACCAACTTTTGTTGTTGCCTGAGTTGTTAATGTTAGCCATTCTGACAGGTGTGAAGGGATATCTCATTGTGGTTTTTATTTGTATTTCCCTGATGATGAATGATGAGCATTTTTTCATGTGTTGGTTGGCCATCTGGATGTCTTCTTTGGAGAAATGTCTATTCATGTCTTTCGCCCATTTCTTCACTGGTTTATTTGTTTTTAGGGTGTTGAGTTTGATAAATTCTTTATAGATTTTGGATACTAACCCTTTATCTGATATGTCGTTTGCAAATATCTTCTCCCATTCTATCGGTTGTCTTTTAGTTTTGCTGATTGTTTCCTTCCTGTGCAGAAGCTTTTTATTTTGATGAGGTCCCAGTAGTTCATTTTTGCTTTGGTTTCCCTTGCCTCCAGAGACGTGTTGAGTAAGAAGTTGCTGTGGCCAAAATCAAAGAGGTTTTTGGGTCCATTTCTAGGTTCTCTATTCTGTTCCATTGATGTAAGTGTCTGTTCTTGTGCCAGTATCATACTGTCTTGATGATAACAGCTGTGTAGTATAGCTTGAAGTCCAGGATTGTGATGCTTCCTGCTTTGGTTTTCTTTTTCAAGGTTGCTTTGGCTATTCAGGTTCTTTTCTGGTTCCATACAAATTTTTAGGATTATTTGTTCTAGCTCTATGAAGAATGCTGGTGTTATTTTGATAGGGATTGCATTGAATACGTAGATTGCTTTGGGTAGTATCGACATTTTAACGATATTTGTTCTTTCTATCCAGGGGCATGGAATCTTTTTCCATTTTTTTGTGTCTTCTTCAATTTCTTTCATTAAGGTTTCTGTAGTTTTCTGTGTATAGATTTGTCACCTCTTTGGTTAGATTTGTTCCTAGGTATTTTATGGTTTCTGGTGCAATTGTAAGTGGGATTGGTTCCTTGATTTCTCTTTCCGTTGCTTCATTCTTGGTGAATAGGAATGCAATCAATTTCTGTGCATTGATTTTATATCCTACCAATGTGCTGAATTCATGAATCAGTTCCAGCATTTTTTTGGTGGAATCTTTTGTGTTTTCCGTATAGAGTATCCTGTTATCTGTGAAGAGTGAAAGTTTGATCTCCTCCTGGCTGATTTGAATGCCTTTTATTTATTTGTGTTGTCTGATTGCAGAGGCTAAGACTTCCAATACTATGTTGAATAACAGTGGTAAGAGTGGATATCCCTGTCTTGTTCCTGACCTTAGGGGGAAAGCTGTCAGTTTTTCCCCATTGAGGATGATATTAGCGTTGGGTTGTTCATATATAGCTTTTATGATCTCGAGGTATGCCCCTTCTATCCCTACTTTCTTGAGGGTTATCAAGAAAGGATGCTGTATTTTGTCAACTGCTTTCTCTGAATCTATTGAGAGGATCATGATGAATCACGTTGTTTTGCAGATATTGAACCAGCCCTGCATCCCAGGTATAAATCCCACTTGGTCGTGGTGAATAATTTTTTTAATGTATTGTTGGATCTGGTTGGCTAATATCTTGTTGAGGATTTTTGCATCCATGTTCATCAGGGAAATTGGTCTATAGTTCTCCTTATTAGTGGGGTCTCTGTCTGGTTTTGGAATCAAGGTAATACTGGCTTCATAGACTTAGGAAGTTTTCCTTCCATTTCTATTTTTTGGAACAGTGTCAAGAGAATAGGTATTAACTCTTCCTTAAATGTTTGGTAGAATTCCCCTGGAAAGCCACCTGGCCCTGGACTCTTGTTTTGGGGGAGGTTTTTGATTACTTATTCAATTTCTTTACTGGTTATGGGTCTGTTGAAATTTTCTATTTCTTCCTGTTTCAGTTTCGGTAGTGTATATGTTTCTAGGAATTTGTCCATTTCTTCCAGATTCCCCATTTTATTGGCATATAATTGTTCATAATATTCTCTTATTATTGCTTTTATTTCTGCTGTGTTGGTTGTGATCTCTCCTCTTTCATTCTTGATTTTACTTATTTGGATCCTTTTTCTTTTTGATCAGACTGGCTAGTGGTTTATCTATTTTGTTAATTCTTTCAAAAAACCAGCCTCTGGTTTCATTGATCTGTTCTACTGTTTTTTTTGGTTTTGATAGCATTAATTTCTGCTCTAATCTTTATTATTTCCTGTCTTCTGCTGGTTTTTGGTTTTATTTGCTGTTCTTTTTCCATCTCTTTAAGGTGTAAGGTTAGGTCATGTATCTGAGATCTTTCTTCCTTCTTTAGGAAGGCCTGGATTGCTATATACTTTCCTCTTATGACCACCTTTACTGTGTCCCAGAGGTCCTGGGTTGTGGTGTTATGATTTTCATTGGCTTCCATATACTTTTTAATTTCCTCTTAAACTTCTTGGTTAGCCCATTCATTAACGAATGAACTACTAACGAGTAGGATGTTCTTCAGTCTCCAAGTATTTGTTACTTTCCAAATTTTTTCTTGTGGTTGATTTCAAGTTTCATAGTGTTGTAGTCTGAAAATATGCATGGTGATCTCAATCTTTTTGTACTTGCTGAGGGCTGGTTTGTGTCCCAGTATGTGGTCTATTCTGGAGAATGTTCCAAGTGCACTAGAGAATAATGTATATTCCACTGCTTTAGGATGAAATGTTCTGAATATATCTGGTCCAGTGTGTCATTCAAAGCCATTGTTTCCTTGTTGATTTTTTGATTAGATGATCTGTCCATTGCTGTGAATGAATGTTTACATGAATGAATGTCACATGAATGTTTACAATTGTTAGGTCTTCTTGGTGGATAGATGCTTAATTATGATATAATGCCCTTCTTCGTCTCTTGATATAGTGTTTATTTTAAAGTCTAGATTGTCTTATATATGTGTGACTACTCCGGCTTTCTTTTGTTGACCATTAGCATGATAGATGGTTCTCCATCCCCTTACTTTCAATCTGAAGGTGTCTTTAGGTCTAAGGTGGGTCTCTTGTAAACAGCATATAGATGGATCTTGTTTTCTTATCCATTCTGTTACCCTATGTCTTTTGATTGGAACATTGAGTCCATTGACATTTAGAGAGAGTACTGAAAGATATGAATTTATTGCTATTATGATGCCTGTAGAGTTGGAGTTTCTGGTGGGTTCTCTGGTCCTTTCTAATCTTTGTTGCTTTTGGTATGTATATATGTATGTATGTATGTATGTATGTATTTACATTTTCATCTTTTATCCCCTCAGAGAGTCCCCCTTAAAATTTCTTGCAACACTGGTTTAGTGGTCACAAACTCCTTTAATTTTTGTTTGGGAAATGATTTATCTCTCCTTCTATTTTGAATGACAGCCTTACTGGATAAAGAATTCTTGGCTGTATATTTTTCTGATTCAGCACATTGTATATATCCTGCCACTCTTTCTGGCCTGCCAAGTTTCTGTGGATAGGTCTGCTGCAAACCTGATCTGTCTTCTCTTGTAGGTTAAGAACTTTTTTTCCCTTACTGCTTTCTTGATTCTCTCCTTGCCTGAGCATTTTGTGAATTTGACTATGATATGCCTTGTTGATGGCCAGTTTTTTGTTGAATCTAATTGGGGTCCTCTGTGCTTCCTGGATTTTGATGTCTGTGTCTTTCCCCAGGTTAGAAAAGTTTTCTGCTATGATTTGCTCACATAACCCTTCTACCCCTATTTCTCCCTCTTCCTCCTCTGGGACCCCTCTGATTCTTATGTTGTTCCTTTTGAATGAGTCACTGATTTCTCTAATTCTTAAATTGTGCTCTTTTGCCTTAATCTCCCTCTTTGGTTCTACTTCATTATTCTCCATAAGTTTGTACTCTATATCACTGATTCTCTGTTCTGCCTCATTCATCCTTGCTGCCGCGGCATCCATCTGTGATTGCAGCTCAGTTATAGCATTTTTAATTTCATTCTGACTATGTTTTACTTCTTTTATCTCTGCAGAAAGGGATTCTAGTCTATTTTCGACTCCAGCTAGTATTCTTATCATGATTCTAAATTCTGGTTCAAACATCTTGCTTGTATCTGTGCTGGTTAAGCCCCTGGCTGTCATTTCTTCGTGCTCTTTCTTTTGGAGTGAATCCCTCCATTTCATCATTTTGAAGGGAGGAAAGGAATTATTGAGGTTGACAAAATTAAAAGAAATTAAAATTTAAAAATATTAAAATTAAAAACAAACACACACACATAAAATCGAATAAATGATACTAGATCCTAGCTGTGTTTTGGTCTGGGTGTTGAAAGTGTCTTAATAGATTAGGGAAAAAAAGGGGGGGGGGAGAAAAAAAAGAAAAAAGGAAATTGTTTGAAAATTTGAAAAAATGAATATTCTGGGTGTTGAAAGTGGCTTGATAGATTAGAGAAAAAAGGGGGAAAAGAGAAAAAAAGAAAAAAGGTAAATCATTTGAAAATTTGAAAAAACAAATACACTGAAGTAGACTAAAATGAAATGATGGAAGTAAAATAGAATGTGAAAAAATTTACACAAAAGTAAAAAAATATAGTAGAAAAAAATTAAAGAAAAATATTTTTAGTAAAAATTAAAAATAAAAATGAATTTTTTTTCTTTCTGTAAGAAAAGAAATGAAAAAGAGGAAAAGAAAGAAAGAAAATTGAATAGTTGGACCAGCTAACAGACTGGAATATGACTAAAATTACTTTGTTTTCCCCTAGCAGTCAAACTATGAAGCACTTTATAGTCCATAAACTAAGCAGGCAGTGAGACTTGTGTACTTGAAGAGCAAGGTTGGCCCAGCTGGGCGGGGCTTAGTGTAACATCTCCGTTCTCCACTAGATGGTGCTGCTTAGCTTACTGGGGTAGATTATTGTGGCGCTTGCAGGTGCATATGCGCATGTGCAGGAACGGCTGAAAATGGCTTCACCCAGGTACCCAGTCTCTAGAATCGGAATTCTGTTCTCCCCAGTCAGCAATCATGCACCTGTCCTTCATCTTTAGGTTCCGTCCACTCCACTTCTGTCCACTCCCACTTCTCCACTGTCTGTGACCAAGCCCCAGGCAGCACCTCCCTCCTGAATTTTGTCTCAGATGTGGCTGCCTTCCCCGGCCCCCCACTTCTGAGGGACTGCAGCTTTGACCCACTCCTCCCCTCTGTGGAGTCTCTCACCAAGCAATGGCTGAATGCTGGCTGCACCCAGGAATGCTTGCAAGACCGTGCTGCTGCCAATGCCCAGAGACTGCGGCCAGGTGCCAGCCCGCCCCAGAAAAAGTTCATGAGACAGTTGTAGCAGCAGTGCCTCAGGGATTATGGAAAATCACAACACACATCTGGCACCAGGCTTCACCCCCAATGACCTTGTTCTAGTACCAGTGAATGTGGCCATTCTCTGGGGTCTTCTGGGCCCAGGTGGCCTCACAGCCTCTACCAAATGTCCTTCCAGCAGTGGAAGTGCTTCTCCCCATGTGAAACTCCCCTGAGAAACTCCTGGACCCCACTCTGCTCCTGGGGATTTGCCCTTCCCACCAGAGCACCACCAGGTATTGAGCTGCAGAGTTGCAGCTTTTGTGCTCCCCTTGTTTACAGTCTTAATGGAATTTAAACCATCTCCTTTCTCCCTTCTCCCTTTTCAGTTTAGCCCCTGTGGCTGTTTCCAATTTTCAACTTTCTCTCCAGCTGCTTTTGGGGAGGGGTGCTTTTTCCATATTCTCCCCTGCCCTGCCCCTGTCTCCATCCTCTCTCTGCACTCAAAAGTGGCTCCCTGCCCTCTGCAGCTTCTCTCTCCCCAAATTCACCTCTCCACACCGCAAACCTGCTGAATTCTGTGGTTCAGATTGTGCAGATTGTTGTGTTAATCCTCAGATCATTTTCTAGATGGGCAGGATGGTTTGGTGATGGTCTGGCTGTATTTCATGGACACCAGACACACAAAAAACTCCCATGCTGTTCTGCCATCTTGGCTCCTCCTCCAGAAATATTCTTTATCTTGACTGTGGTAGAAGTTACATAAATGTATGTATTTAGCAAAACTCATCAAATTGTGCCTTTAAAATAGGTTCATTCATGGGTTGATATGGCTTATTGTTTTCTTTCCATCCTATACTTACATGTACTCCAAAATCTGTGGGACTACTGTTCTCCTGGCTTTGTTTCAGTGTTAGCAAAGGAGCACACAAGAGGGTAACTGCTTAAAAAGCTTTTATTATTCATCCTACTAATCAATCTAATTTTCCCTGTGGAAATGCTAGATGTGTGTAGGTCTTTTTCCTGTTGTTATTCTGACAAAACCTTTTTTAATTGATCAATTTCCTTTTTCCTCTTGTTCATTCCCAATCAGTCAAATTTCCAGCTCAGTTATACTTAATTTAGTATATTTTATGGTCTGCCCATTTGTGTTTTCTAACTTCTCTGTCTTGGAGAGATAGGAACCTAGTGTTGAGAAGGCCCTCTTTAATTAGCTTTTTATTATTTTTAGAAATTAATTATATTTATATACTTTAAAAAAATAGGGGCGCCTGGGTGGCGCAGTCGGTTAAGCGTCCGACTTCAGCCAGGTCACGATCTCGCGGTCCGTGAGTTCGAGCCCCGCGTCGGGCTCTGGGCTGATGGCTCAGAGCCTGGAGCCTGTTTCTGATTCTGTGTCTCCCTCTCTCTCTGCCCCTCCCCCGTTCATGCTCTGTCTCTCTCTGTCCCCAAAATAAATAAACGTTGAAAAAAAAAATTAAAAAAAAATGTAAAAATAAAAAAATAAAATAAATGGCCTAAAATAATTTGTAGAAAAATAAGAGCAGATGATTTAAAAATCTAATTCATCAAGCTTCAAATTTAGTGTTTGTTATACATCCAGGACTGCTTGGAACATAAAGAGAAATTAGGAGACATAAGTCCTAGAGTTGAAAATTGTTGCCATCATCATTGTTCCTTTTTTGGAGTTAACAACTCCGGAAGAAAAAAAATCTTCCAAAATAACTGTGTTATGTAATGTGGAAAAGAAAACAAACCTTGTTAATTCTTTCAGAAGATTTTTTCAGTACCTGTAGTTAAGAATAAATTTGCATCTTTTATAATAGTTTTTGTCATTACAGTAAATAGCCTCGGATGGTTATAACCCACTCTGTTGCTCATAAAACCCATTTGATGTGTGTTTATCACTTGCTCTATAAGTAGCTTTTCATTTCTGTTTGTTCCTGCCATGGTTATAAAATATACTACCATAACAATTCTTAAACACACAATAGCTCTATAAAACAGTATCTTTGGTGGATATTTAAACTATTTTAATGTTGAGGCAAAATAATTTAATGTCCCACCCATATGTTGAATGTTTCTAAAAGCATTTAAAAAAAAAACCCTAAAACCGTCACACCTGCAAATATCTCAAATTCTTCTAAACCTGTTCAGGCTTATGAGTAATTCCACCACCAATCAAATCATGGCCATCAGACAAGGAGATAATTCATGCATGCTCATTTTCTCTAATAGCCATTGTTTCAGAGCTCAGAAAGTGAATACCAATTTCATCTCTTGGTTTTGTGACATCTATGACTTCCGGGGCATAAGAAAATAAGAAGAGCCTAGCAAATGAACTTGGAGTCCCATTACTTTGTCCTGCTCCAACATTTTCTATGTAGCCAAATTAATATCCTCTGTATTATCAATGAACATTTTCTATTTATGCTCATGATCTACCTTTCCTCATTTTCAACACTAACCATCAACATCTAAATAACTTAGATTTTGACATTTTGACCTCTGTGAGGATTTTTTTGAATGTCATTATGAAGTGAATTATGTGAAATATTTAATTTGTAAGTTAAATATTTAACATGAGGATATGGAGAATTTTAGAACAATAGCATCACTTATGTAACATGAATAACTCACAAATAAATTTCAAAGCATACATAATTCTCCAAACTGCCACAAACTACTGGGGAGAAATAAACATTTTATAGTCATGCAGATATTCACCAACATTTCCTCATATATGTAGGAATTAATATATAAACATAAAGCAACTTTTAATAACAATCTTCCCAAAGTTATATACTTGATTTATTATATTTTATAGCAGTATTATATTATGAACATATATCATTAGTTCATTCATCAGTCCAACAAATATTTGCTTAACCTTACCATATGCATGGAACTGGGCTATGTGCTGAGGGTCTAAAGCTCAGCCAGATCATTTCTGGTCCTCCAGGAATTTCATTTTGAAGAAAATAAAATAGATATTTAAAATGTAGTGTGATAGGTACTCTGATAGTGGGTGGTAGGTCTTCCTAAACTTCCCAGTTGGTCTACCTTTAGTTTGTCGTTTTCTTCATTTTGTTAAAATAAAATGTAGTTGAATATTTTTTGTGCTTTTCATGATCATTTTGCCATTCATAGTTGATTTTTACAAGTACACAACTTTATGATTTTTATAAATATATTTTTTTTAATTCCCTGGTCATTGAAGTAAAGGTAATGCAGCAAGCTAGGCACCAGGCTTGTAATAGATGGTGACACACTGTGAAAATGTGCACATATGAATGTAACAATGGAATCAAGTTTTAATTTATTCCTGCTGGTAGATAATAGCAGTAAGTCAGGCAGACTGATGTGCAATTGCTATTTATCCAGTCACATATTGTTTGTAACTAAGCACAATGCATGAGACCTTTTTTTCTGCCTCACTAAATAAGTTAATCATGTAAATCAGAGGGAAATTTCTTAGAAAATATGGGTATAGTTTAAACACAAATGATGCATTTTTCATTGCTAAGAATAAAAACAGATGTGACAATGCCCAGGTGTCAATTACAAAACATTATCATTCTTTATCACATATCTATGTGAATTAATGGAAAATTAACAGGTTACATTGATATACACGGTTATCTGTAGAACATGATCACCAATACACATCATTCTGCATAATTAAAATAAGTCTAAAGGGCTCAAATACTGTGATAAGAATTGAAAATGAGATGCATATTATTTCTGCAAATTGTGTTGAGATGCTTTTGCAACAGAAGCTCAAATATCCATCATTTAGTCGATGAAAAATCCATTAATGTATGTTTAGTGAGTTCATAACAACAAACTGGGCATGGCTAAATCCTTTTATTTTTCTCAATCTCTCAATGTTACACATGCCTTCTACTATTATAAGCAATAGTAGCAAGACAGAAGAGGCAATACCTGAAAAATTGATGGAGAGGAAGGGAATGAATGAAGAGGAGGCAGCAAGGATGGCCATTACAATGTGCATAATTAAGGTACTGCCTCAGGGGACAAATATCAGCCTGGATTCCTTGATATGTTATATTTTCATTTCCAATCAGTTCAAACTCCTATCAAATTTTCCTTTGGTTTTTTTTGATTAACATATTATTTAGACATATTTTTTTTAAATTTTTTTTAATGTTTATTTATTTTTGAGACAGAGAGAGACAGAGAATGAATGGGGGAGAGTCAGAGAGAGGAGACACAGAATCTGAAACAGGCTCCAGGCTCTGAGCTGGCAGCACAGAGCCCGACGCGGGGCTCGAACTCACGGACCGTGAGATCATGACCTGAGCCTAAGTCGGACGCTTAACCGACTGAGCCACCCAGGCACCCCAATTTAGACATATTTTATTTCATTTTAAATACTGGGGAATTTTTGCATATATTCTGTTTTAATCCTATTGTGGTCAGAGAACATGCACTGTATGGTTTAAACATATTAGATGTATTGAGGCCTGTTTTGCCGCTCCAAATCTGGTCTATTTGATAAATGTTCATTGTGAACTTGAAGACTGTACTTTCTGCTTTTGTACAGTGTTCCATAAATGCCAGTTAGATCAAGTTTACTGATAGTGTTTTTCACATCTCTTATATCCTTATTGATTTTCTCTTTGTCATTTATTCAGAGATGAATCTTGAAATTTCCAAATATAATTGAGGATATATCTACTTTTCATTATAATTCTATCATTTTTGCTTCATATGTTTTGCTTCATTATTAGGCATATAAAAATTCAAAATTGTTAGGCCCTTCTGAAAACTTGACTTTATCTTTTTGGTTTAGTGTTAGCATGATATTTCTTGTTTCATTATCTTACTTTTAACCACATTGCATATTTATATTTCAAGTGAGTTTCTTGTAGACAATATATAGTAGAGTTTTGGTTTTAACCTGATAACAATCCCTTATCTTCATTTCACATTTTTAGGCCATTTACATGTACTGAATGTGAATATTAATTAATATGCTTGCCACTTGCTTTCTATTTATCCTATTTTTTTTCTTTTTTCCTATTTCCCTCTTCTCTATTTGTATTAATTTTGTAACGATTTCAATTTTATTTCCTTTTTGGCTTATATGTTATAACTCTGGTTTATTGTTTTTTTGTGTGATTATTTTAAGGTTTATAGTACTCATATATCCTTAATTTAATTCAGGTGATATATCTATTTGCACATAGTATACGAATCTTCCTAATGTTACTTCCATTTCTACCATCCCATGCCTCTGTGCTATTGTCATACATTTTATTTCAACAACATTTTAAATTCTTCAATATGCTTGTACTGCTGTGGTTTAAATAGTTAGCCACCTTTTAAATAGAATTAAATAGTAAGAGAAATAAGTCTTTTTATTTGCTTATATAGTTACCATGTTTTGGTGTTTTTCATTCTTTTGTGCAGATCTAGGTTTCCAGACCATTTTCCTTTCACCTGAAGGGCTTACTCTAATATTCCTTATAGTACAAGTCTGCTGGTAATTAAATTCAGCTTTGATGTGTGTTAAAAATTCTTTGTATTTCACTCTAAATTTTGAAAAACATTTTGACTCAATCTAGAACTCCAGGTTGACAGGGCTTTTTTTTTCCTTTAGTGCTTTAAAGGTTTTACTCAACTGCCTTCTGACTACATTGTTTCTGTTGAGAGAATTGGCTGTCATTCTTATTATTATTCCTCTCTAGGTATTGTATTGTTTTATTCTGGTTGCTCCTAAGACTTTATATTTATCATTTTTTTTAAATTACAGTGTAGTTAACCTGCAGTGTTATATTAGTTTCAAGTGTACAATATAGTGCTTGAGCAATTCTATACATTACTCAATGCTCATCATTATAAGTGTACTCTTTAATCCCCATCACCTATTTTAGCCAACTCCCCACCAACCTCCCCTCTGGTAACTATCAATTTGTTCTCCATAGTTAAGAATCTGTTTTTTTGGCTTGTCCCCTTTTTTCTTTGTTTATTTATTTTGTTTCTGAAGTTCCTCATATGAGTAAAATCATATGGTATTTGTCTTTCCCTCACTGATTTATTTCACTAAGGTTTATACTTTTTACATCCATCCATGTTGCTGCAAATGTCAAGATTTCATTCTTTTTGTGGGTAATATACCATTATATTTATGTGTGTGTGTGTGTGTGTGTGTGTGTGTGTGTGTACATACTTACATACATATGCATACCACTTCTTTACCCACTCATCTATCATTGAGCACTTGGGCTAATTCTATAATTTGACTATTATAAATAATGCTGCGATAAACATAGGGGTGCATATATCTTCTTAAATTAGTGTTTTTGTATTCTTTTGGGTAAACTTGGGAATTACTGGATCTTAAGGTAATTTTATTTTTATTGTTTGTTTGAGGACCTTCCAAACTGTTTTCCACAATGGCTACATCAGTATGCATTCCTACCAACAGTGTACAAAGGTTTCTTTTTTTCACATCCTTACCAACACTTGTTGTTTCTTGAGTTTTGATTTTAGCCATTCTAATAGGCAAGAAGTGATATCTCAATGTGGTTTTGATTTGCATTTCCCTGATGATGGGTGACGTTGAGCATCTTTGTATGTGTCTGTTGGACATCTGTATGCCTTCTTTGGAGAAATGTCTATTCATGTCTTCTGCCCATTTTTAAGTGGATTATTTGCTTTTTTGGTTTAGAGTTGTATAAGTTCTTTAAAAATTTTGGATACAAAACTTTTATTAGATGTGTCATATGCAAATATCTTCTCCCATTCTATAGCTTGTCTTTTAGTTTTGATGATTATTTCCTTTGCTGGGCAGAAGGTTTTTTTTTTTATGTTTATTTATTTCTGAGACAGAGCATGGGGGGGGCGCAGAGAGAGAGGGAAACACAGAATCAGAAGCAGGCTTCAGGCTCTGAGCTGTCAGCACAGAGCCCAGCATGGGGCTCGAACTCACAAACCGTGAGATCATGACCTGAGTTGAAGTCAGTCAGTCAACTGGCTAAGCCACCCAGCTGCCCCCAGAAGGTTTTTATTTTGATGTAGTTCCAAGGGTTTTGTTTTGCTTTTGTCTTCTTTGCCTCAGGACATATATATAGAAAAATGTTGCTGTGGCTGATATCAGAGAAATTACTGCCTGTGTTCTCTTCTAGGACTTTTATGTTTGCAGGTCTCACATGTAGGTTCTGAATCCATTTTGAGTTTATTTTTGTATATGGATGTATGAAAGTGGTCCAGTTTCATTCTTTTCCATGTAGCTGTCCAGTTTTCCCAGCACCATTTGTTGAAAGGACCATCTTTTCCCCACTGTCATTCATTCTTTTCCCTCCATTGTCAAAAATTAATTGACCACGTGATCATGGGTTTATTTCTGGACTCTCTATTCTGTTCTATGGATCTATGTGTCTATTTTTGTGCCAGTGTCCTACTGTTTTGATTACTACAACTTTGTAGTGTATCTTAAATCTGAGATTGTGATACTTCCAGTTTTATTCTTCTAAGATTTCTTTGTTTATTCAGTGTCTTCTGTGGTTACATACAAATTTTAGGATTATTTGTTCTAGTTCTGTGAAAAATGCTGTTGGTATTTTGATAGTGAGTGCATTAAATATGTAGAATGCTTTGGGTTAAATATAATTAAAATATAATTTTCTAAGAATGAGAGTCAGTATATAATGTAAGGAATTAATTTATAATATTTAATTAAGATATCATTTCCGAATGTAGCCTTACAATTCTTGAGATGCCATTGTCATTAGCAATCTTTTGATATGATGGCCCTGGCTAGAAGCTTTTTTAGCATAAATTGCCACTTTTCTCATTCAGACATTTCTCACTTGGAAGTAGTCAAGACACCATACAACAGGTTTCTTATATACTCAAAACTCCTCAAATGTCTCATATAACTTCCTTTCCTCCAGAAGAATATTTCCCAAGATCTTAGAAGAATCACTTAGGGGGAATGATGTCTCCTGTCAATTCAATGTATATTTGGAGACAGGGGAAAAGAGCCTGGAGTAACTTGAGGAGATTCAAATTCTGGAAAACCTCTCTGTGACATCATGGCACTGATTGATTTATCTTTGTTGATAGCTAATGGGTCTTACAGGCTGTCTCATTGGCTTCTCAGAGAAGATGACTAGAGTTGGCTTGGTTTGTGTTTGCGAATCAGAATGCATTGGCAATCCAATTAGTTAATTTGTTTTCACCTCTGTTCACCTTTAAGAAAATAAACACAGGAAACTTCCTAGATCATTGAGTCATTGCTTTCTCTAAATTGAAGTCATTCTTCTGCATGCAGATTTTACATTAAATATAAGCAGTTTTATAGATGTTAGAGTACTGATGACAGAAACAAATAGAAAAGGTGAGATTTTTTTCTGTTTATCCTTTTCTCCAGTGATTTCATGGAAGAGTAAATCTTTACAAAAGCTCTCAAAAATAGCTTAAGAATAGCTTTTTACAACATGAACAATGCAGCTTTTAACAGTTTAGCATTTCTAACCTTGCTATCTGACTTAGGGGAAATTTTCTTTGCTTTCATCATGTCGGGTTTCTCACCTGAAATATAGCCATAATGCATTTTACTCTTGCATGGACTACATAAGATAATAGTTGTAAAAATCACTTTGAAACACAGACTACCCATTACCTACATAATATACAACCACAATAGTATGTATCATTGCTGAATTATTCCTTTATAAATGCTTAGTATAATGGAAGAATGCAAAGCTTGAGTCTATCACATATAATTTTCTTATAAAACCCTCTAAAAGAAGAGTCAAAATAGGAGAACAAATTACTCCATGACTTCAGTGTAGGCTTCATGAGAGTGAGAATAAAGTGGTTAAAAAATAAAACAAATAGGCAGTATTTGCTAACAATAGACAGAAATATCATGCAATCCATTTTTCTTAGCAATGGACAGAGTCCTTTTTAAGTCATATTCACTCTGGAAATTGCCTTTTTTTCCTATAAAAATGCCAAGAATACCCATACAGCAGAGCAGAGACCTTGCAAAGCTGAGAAATCATTCCCAGAGTATCACCGAACTTTGCAGAGAGGGAAATGAGATAAAATCCTGAAATCTCAGTATCATACATGTGTATGTAGTTAATATAAAGAGGTGATCAGGCTTCATTATGTCTACACCTTGAACCATTATATAGACAAAGACTGAAAAACTCTGAAATTAAGTAGTTGTGATTAATGTGACTCAGAATAGGAGGAAAGATATTTATTTCCCTTAGCAACAAACTGAGTGTTAATATTCCTTAGAGATATGGAATGTTTACTTTATAAAAAATAAAAACAGAATAAAAGAATATTCCACGCATGTGTAGAATATAGGTTTATTGTTAGCCTTTTAAAAGAATATTCCAGGGGCGCCTGGGTGGCTCAGTCGGTTGGGCGGCCGACTTCAGCTCAGGTCATGATCTCACGGTCCGTGAGTTCCAGCCCCGCGTCGGGCTCTGTGCTGCCAGCTCAGAGCCTGGAGCCTGTTTCAGATTCTGTGTCTCCCTCTCTCTGACCATCCCCTGTTCATGCTCTGTCTCTCTCTGTCTCAAAGATAAATAAAACGTTAAAAAAAATTAAAAAAAAAAAAAAGAATATTCCGTATATGTGTAGAGTCTAGGTTCATTGTTAGGTAGCCTTTTAAATTTTTTTGTCCCGTTTTCCCTTCTTGCTTTATCACAAAGACTAGTGATTCTGCTCCTTTATACTATGACTCCTTGCACCTCTCTGTTAGATATAACAGTTAATTCTTCAAGGACACTTGCCCAATAGTAGTGTGTTCTGTTCTCAGAAGACTTATCTCATTTGATCCTCCCAGTGACACTGGCACCGGGGGGTGGCGGCGGGTTGGGGAGGTACTAGTAGTTTCCCATTTGGCAGATATGAAAGTGAGACACAGAAAGGTTTAATAATTCTTAGTTCACACAATTAATAAATGGGAGAGTCAGGATTAAAACTGGGCTACTTGACTCCAAACACTGAGGCCATAAACACTGTGAGGTACTGTATTTGTTACAATAACCCGTTCTCTCACTTTGTGGCCTCCCCCAGGACTGCACTCCATTAATACTCACTCTCTGCACCCCACTGACCTTCCATCACTACCTTCTACCTTTGGCTTCTGCATCTTCATTGGCTCCTTTTGCTCTGTTTACATGTTAACGTTTCTCATTTTTTTCTAAAACCTTAATAATACCATGATCCTTGCCCTCCACCCCCAACTCTTTCTGTTGTCAAATCCTCAAAGCAATAATCTACTTGGCCTCTGTCTCAACTTCTCATTCACTTCATCACATTTAATGAAACTAAAATGTACTGGTAAAATTTACCACCCCTTCCTAATTCCCAAATTTTTACTTTCAGTTCATTTCCTACTCAAATTGAATACAAAACTTGACATTTTTACCATACTATCTTTCTTTAAATGTTTTCCTTTTTTATCTTTTTCCTCCTGATTTTCCTTTTACTTTATTTTGCTCACCTGTATGTTTTGTCTTCTCTCCTTTTGTCTTCTCTCCTTTTCTTTGAGTATTTATGTTCCAAGAATTCCAAACCTTACTCTCCCCTCTCCTTGTTCTACAAAGCACCCTTGATCCATGTACAAGAAGAGCTATACATTTATAAACCTAGTCCTGATCACTCTCTTCAGTGTGGGATCCATGTTACCAACAGCATGGTAGACATCACCACCCAAAGGGTATGTAGACTTCTCAAACAAAGCAAACACATTATTTCCCACTGCCCTCAGTATTTCCTCCCTCTCCTTTATTCTTTACATGTGAAATGGGAATCATCATTCAGTTATCCATGTTCAAAACTCAAGGCCTTCCTAAATGAGTTAAAACTTGTAAAATGTTTGAGTCCCTGCACCTTGTAAGCTCTCAATATTTGTGAGGTAACAGTAGTATTGCCTTTAACTTGTCACTCTTCCTTACTGCTATATCCAACCAATTTCTAGTCATGACAGTTCTATTACTGTTCAGCCCCTGGAATATCTTCTTCCTTTTCCACTGCCACTACTTCAGTTTTTTCATGCTGCGGATTTTAAAACAACTGAACTGGTCTCCCTGACTGTAAATTCTAACCTTTCCTGTTATATTTTCTCACTGCCTACAGAGTTATCTGGCTAAAGTACTCCATGTGATAAGTTCATGTAATCATGATATGTAAGGTCTTTCTCAATCTAAACACAAATTACCATGCCAATCATACCAGTTGCCATTTACCCCATAACACATTTCATGCTGTGCACTCGTCAGGATTGCTTCTCAACACTGAGACTCATCTTTCCATGCCCTAACACATCATGCTCCTTTTATACATTTACTCCATGCTTTCTCTTTTTGCCTGGAAAACTCCTACTTAATTTTTTTGTCATAAGCTTGAACATAAATCTTTCCCTATTCATCTCTCTATCCACTTCCATGCTTATCCCCATAAGGCAGAATGGAGCACTGGCTCCTCAGATATCTATGCAAATTTCTAGAAACCAATTTTTAGCACAAATTATCAATTGTTTCTATAATGTTGTATCTTGACAATGATATTCTATTTTATACTAATTGAGCATGAATTAATTATAATCATTATTATTAATTATTAATTATCCTATGTCTTCAAGGAGAAATTCAGTCTTGTTTAACTTTGTATTTTCAGAACAATTCATATATTTAGCACATAGCAATTCTCAAAAACTATTTATGGAATGAACGAAATTAAACAACTCTTAAATTTCACCTTCTCAGCCAACCCAATGCTGAAATGTGATTATAGCAGAAACTGCCTTTATATTTAACATCCTTCCTTTGCATCCTTTAAAATTTCAATGTGTCAATGTGAATTGGTAGAAAGCCTGAATCTATATCTGAAGACTGAATTCTGTATCTCATTTTCCTCAATTGTAAAATCATGCAACTACTTCATAAGGTTGTCATGGATATTGGTAAGTTTATACACATAAAATAATTAGCATTAAAGTAGTACAAGATTAGCAAGTAATAAAATTATTACTATTATGACTTATTTACTTTGCTGGTGTTTTCCCCCTCTGGTATCTTTGTGCACAATGCCTCCTATAAATGATGTTAATATTGTCTTATGTTTTCCCACCTACAAGGGAGAGATCAATGATTCCTTTTAAAAGTAAAGACATATAAGTAATTAAGCCCTGTAAAGCTCTTTGGTGAAAAGTGATGAGAGTTGTAACAGAGTACAATTATTATTATTTTTGGTTTATTGTTATTATTATTCTATTATTGTAACAGCAAGGGACTTTTAGTCAAATTATTGTAGTCTCATGTTAAAATCTAAAAAAAATGAAAAGTGGTATTTAATTATCGCATAATTCTGAAAGGATAAGGAAGAAAACATGAGGTGTTGAGATTCTTGTTCTTATTTTCTAACTTAACACCTCAATGTACTTAGCATTTTCTAGATTCTCCTCAGTTAAAGCTATATCTGACCACAATTTTTTTTGTAGTCATTTTACATTGCTGTTTATTTTTTTCAAAGTACTTCATGTTCATTAACCCATCATCTGTATATATTTACAATTCAATATCTCGACATAAAGTTTTCTTGTTATAAGTGTTTTTTTTTAATGGAGAATTAAAGAAACCCCAATCTTCTATAGTAGAAACACATTAAAATGTAGAATACATGTCTTCTGCCCCCCCCCATCTGTAAAATATAAACCACCTTCCATTATTCGCTTTTGGGGGTCTCAGGATGGAACTAGCTCTGAGAGAAGACAATGTGATATTTTTTGAGAGAGAAGCAGTGGGAGCCAGTGTGATTCTTCTCCCTTGCCAAGTGGATCAGGCTGCCTGGAGAGTCATTTATCTACCAAACACAGACTAGAACTCAGTGGCTAAACACAATTCATGTGAAATGCAGTAACCTATGGAGGAGTGTGTATTTACAAATTTTGAAATAATCTTGTTTTGATCACACATTTTTAATAGTTATGCTTTCTCATTAAGTTTATACTACCTGAATATTACTGTTTACCCATACTGAAGAACTAAAGAATTATGAACGAAAGATAAATAATGAATATTCTAAAGTTGTTATGGGAAATTTTGCAGACTAACATATATCACACATACGTGTGAAAAAAATGGTTTTTTTTTTTTGCTTTCTGTCCTCATTTTTTCTAAAATATCAGGTGAACTCTTGGTTCATTTATTCATTTTTTTTTCATTTACAAAACAAATATACATGTAGCTGCCCCAAATTTCCAGATGCTCTGCTAGGCAGGAGAAAGTAAAGATAAATAGGATTGCCCTCAAGAAGCTTGTATTTCCTGTGCAGTGATTGTCAAAGTGTGGTCCTGAGACCACAGACATGAGAAGTACCTTAAGTATTTGCTAACTATGTAGATACCTGATGTCACTCCAAATCAGGGCTTCCAAAGTCTCTGTTTTTAAGCACCTCAGTTGACTCTTTTGCTTTTTAAAAGTTGCACATTCAGGGTACCTGGGTGGCTCAGTAGGTTAAGTGTCCGACTTCGGCTCAGGTCATGATTTCATGGTTTGTGAGTTAAGCCTGCGTCGGGCTTTGTGCTGACAGCTCGGAGCTTGTGTCTCCTCTCTCTCTCTCTGCCCCTCACCTACCACACTTTCTCTCTCTCTCGCTCTCTCTCTCTCTCAGTCTCTCTCCCTCCCTCCTTCCTTGCCTCTCTCAACAATAAATAAATATTTAAAAAAAATGCACCCTGGATTACCTTTGCTATACCAAGTATGGTCTGAGAAACAACAAATCTTTCAGCACTTCCCATTCCCATCCCTTACTTAATTAGACTATACAGTTTAACTCATTAAATGGTTCACATGGACTTTAAAGTCTGAGAAGCACTGGTCTGGTCTATGTGGTTTCTGAGGCCAACCATACAATGAAGCTCTGTGATTGTATTGAAGAGTGATGTGGGAGACACTAAGTCAAATGTTCTCCAGAACTTGAATTCCACCATTACCTATTAATCTATTTTTAACATTTCTCAAGTGAATCTGTTAAAACTACTATCTTTACTTGTGTTTCTTGTTTGTTTGTCAAGCTCCAATGGTCATTGAATATTTAAAGAGTAGTAATGCGTTGCTTGGGCTGATCAGTTAGTGTCTGTTATTTGACTGATGCAGGGGCATGTGGACAATCAGTACAGATGTATTACAAAAAATGAGAGAAACAATAGAAGTCACTGCAACCTGTCTTCGATCATCCGTTCATTCATTTTTATTAAATAAATATTTATTAAGCTTCTGCTATGAGCCAGAGTTTGAAATGGAATTTAAGGTATTAATAAAAGCAAATATTTATAGACCATTTTTACTATGTATCAGTGAATCTTCTTAATTGCCACATGTGTTATTGCATTTAATAGGCACAATCATATAATGAAGGGCCTGTGGTTACTCCTGTCTTACAAGTGAGGAAGCTGTGACCAGAGATGTAGAAGACTTGCTCAAAGTCACCCAGCCAGAATAAATTTTATTTGGAACTTGGATCCACCTCTATTTCATCACAGGCCTTCCTTTTTAACTTCTATGCTATATTACTATATACTATATTATATTATTTCTAGCACCTTATTTTTGGAATTAGACCATCATAGTTCTTAAGTAGACACACAGGTGAAAAACTATGGCAAGCATACTACATTTGAGGCCCAAAGGAGTCTCAACGGAAACACAGAAGAAAGTAAGAATCATTGGTTTAGGTAGGAGTCAGAGAAGGCCAGAAGATGTTTCCATGGTCCATGCATGGAGAAGAAAGAGCAAAATTCTGGAAATATGGAGCAATGTGTACAATAGCACAAAGCATGACATAATATGCCATATCTAGGTGACTATAGTTGACCCTTGAACAACACAGATTTGAACTGGGTGAGTCCATTTATAAGTGGATTTATTTTGATACAGTACTGTAAATGTATTTTCACTTCCTTTTGATTTTCTTTATGACATTTTCTTTTCTTTAGCTTACTTTAGTGTGAGAATACAGTATATAATGCATATAACATGGAAAACACATGCTAATCAACTCTTAAGGGCTTCTAGTGAACAGTAGGCTATTAGTAGTTTAATTTTGGAGGAGTCAAAAGTTACATGCACATTTTCAACTGCATGGGGTTTGGCACTGCTAACTCCTGCATTGTTCAAGGATCTGCTGTGTAAAGTTCTTGGTTTTGCTGGATTGCATGTAAGTTTTGCAGTGGGAGAGAAGTACAAAATGATGGACAGAGAAAGCAAGTGGACAGATATTGCAGAAAGTTGTATGTCATTCCAAGGATCTCAGATTTATCTCATAGAAGGTACAAATCTATTGAATGGGTTTGAACATGTAAATCATCAGGTTTTACTTCAGGGAAATTAATTTTTTTTATTTTTTTTAACATTTATTCATTTTTGAAAGACAGAGAGAGACAGAGTGCAAATGGGGAAGGGGCAGAGAGAGAGGGAGACGCAGAATTCGAAGCAGGCTCCAGACTCCAAACTGTCAGCATGGAGCCCGATGCAGAGCTCGAACCCACAGACCGCAAGATCATGACCTGAGCCAAAGTCGGCTGCCCAACCGACTGAGCCACCCAGGCTCCCTAGGGAAATTAATTTTTAAAGAATGGTAATTAATAGTGTAAACTTTTGATAACAGTGAATCCAAATTTTCTGTCGCTGCATATTTTGGCTTCATCAAGGAAATTGTATTGCTGAGAGTTTGTAGGCATTCTGGCTCCAAGAAAGGGTAACTATGATATGATTTCTTATATAGACAGTCAACCTTCCCAGCAGGTTTTTGATCTGGAAAATTATGGGTACACACATTTTTCCCACGAGTTAGTGAATTCAGGTGAGTTATGAATTCTCGTAGGTCAGGTTAAAAAATTATTTTGTGATTAGCTCCATAAGCATGGGCCAATATTTATACCATCATTTTTGTTTTTAAGTAATTTTTAGGTTGTTTGGTACTTTGGGATCCTAGAGCCTACGTATTGGGCACAATAATCATGGTGCCAGAATCTACTGAAGTACAAGTGTTCCTGTCCATCAGCAAGTGTCTTGTGGACAATTTTCAAGCAATGCCTTACTAGCAACACTAATTCCTAGGACTGAACATGACACTTAACAAACCTTCATCTGATGAATCCATCCAAGGCCATATAAATATAAACATAGATGATGCTAGAATTTAATTCATTCCACCTCCCTCAGGTCTATTCAAGCTACGCACATGTTTCTTATTTTATTGTTAAAACTTCTAATTCCAACTTGATTTAAAAATTGACTTGCTTATGAGATGCCTGTGTGGTTCAGTCGATTAAGCATCTGACTCTTGGTTTTGGCTCAGGTCTTGATCTCATGTTTCATGGGTTCAAGCCCCATGTCTGCAATGTCACTGCAGAGCCTGCTTGGGTCTCTCTCTCTCTCTGTCTCTCTCTTCCTCTTCTCTCTCTCTTCCCCCACTCCATATGCTTTCTCTCTCCCTTTCTCTCAAAAGAAATAAAGTTTTAAAAAGTGGTTTTTAACAATGGAGTAATTTATAATTGACTTTTTAATTTTTTAATGTTTATTTATTTTTGAGACAGAGAGAGGGGCAGACCCTGAGTGGGGGAGAAGCAGAGAGGAAGACACAGAATTTGAAGCAGGCTCCAAACTGTTAGCACAGAGACTGACGTGGGGCTTGAGCTCAGGAACTGGGAGATCCTGACCTGATCCAAAGTCAGACACTTAAACCGACTGAGCCACCCAGGTGCCCCGACTTATGTTTGTTTTTAATTGAGTAAGTTTAGTTCCAATTTCAGGTACAAACCAAGAGGAAAGGAGATTTTACCCACTTATGGTCATGTCTAGAGCAGATAGATACTCTTTTTTCTTTTTTGGTATTCTGTGATCACCTGGCTAATGGAATAAAATTATTTATTGATATATATATTTATATATATTGATATATATATTTATTGATATATATATATAATCTTTTTTCATTAACTAAGTTTCAAGGAATACTAGTTCTGCTCCCACCAATTTGATTTCCAGTATTTGGTACTTGTATCATATGAGACAAATAATCATTGGTTTCTTACTTTGAGTTTGGCCTGGAATTCACCCAAGAGAGAAGTGTTATTCATCATTCTTCCTAACCTCGAGATGTTGCTTATCTGGTAGGATAAAATAGAGAAGATCTTCAGCTTAGTGATTTTTTTATGACCCAAGTCAGGATGTGAACTTCAGGATCTCTGCCTTTATGCATTAACAAGTTATATTCTTTATACATTTTTCATAGGAACCGTGCTGTTTTCTTTGTTGTATTTTTGTCTTTTCTTCTTTTTCTTTATTTTTCCCCTTTTTGTAGCACAGTGGAACTTCTTCACTCTTTCTTCCACATAGTATATCTTTCTAGGTCACACCCTTGCTGCCTCAAGAATTGTAACGAGAGTTATAAATCTACAGTGTCCACATACTTGGAAATTCTCTTCCGGACCTTATCCTTCATCATTTTCACATGAGAATTTGTTATGACTTTGAGTAATGGTGTGTTTTAAGAAAACATATTCTATAAATAGGTGGTGCCTTTTGTGACACAATGAGAATGCCATGAGCCTACTGGCCCTCTGTCAATAGGCCATTTGTTGTTTGTTGGTTTTTCACAGTACAGTTGTGATGAAGCTTGCATCTCCCATTCTGAAATTAAGCTATGTTTTATTTTTGGTTTTGTTTTGCTTTCTCAATATTTTTTCTCTCAAGAACCTATGGTTTAGTGGGAAGAGAATTTAAAATAAAAAAAATGCAGGTTTCAATTCTGGCTTGATCACTGACTCATGAAATTATTCTCAGTTCCCACATCTATTAAATGGATAAAATAAAGCCAACTTCAAAGGATTGATTTAAATTTTAACTTATGCAATATAGGTAAAATGCTAATATATTTTTATATGTTTATATTTGAGACTGAGAGAGAGAGGGAGAGAGTGCATGCATGTGCAAACAGGGGAGGGGCAGAGAGAGAGGGAGACAGAGGATTCAAAACAGGGTCTGAGCTGAGAGCAGAGAGCCTGATGTGGAGCTCAAACTCAGGAAGCAGGGCTCGAACTCATGAACCGTGCCAGATCCAAAGTCAGACGCTTAACTGGCTGAGCCACCCAGGTGCCCCTAAAATGCTAATATTTTATCTTGAAGACTAAGTTCTCATAAAAACCTGGCGACATTGCTATTTTAATATTGTGAATATGTTTTATTCTTGATTGTTGATTTATGGGTGTTTGAGCTGAAACCTTTCTTAATTTCGGCCCTTCATGTTGCAGACTAGGAAAGTAAGACATAAAAAGGATGTTGCTCAAACTGCAAAAGGCAAAAATAGACTAGTCTCCTCAAATCATCATGATACTCCAACTTCAATTCAAGCCATGATCCATTTTATTTTATTTTCCCCATGCTGGTATTTCTCTACCAATAGAGTTCCTCCTCTTCTCACTTCATAGCATGCGCTTCTCGACCATTTTAAATGTGAACCTAATGATCAGGGACCCTGCCTAATTAACTAAGTCAGTGTAATGTTTCATGTTAACACCTTAAACTTTGATATTTAACATGTTAAATAATTTCATACTTTTGAGTTTATTTCAGTAATGATATGTGCAGAATTACTTTACTGAGGAGTGTTGTTTGACCAAAGCTACACTCTTCCCCACAGACATAGGCAGGTTTCCCTTGTTCAAGGCTGCTGCATTCTATTTAAGCCTTGCTAGCCAAACTAATGAAAATATATCATTTAAGTAGTTCTGAGTGTCAATTTTTTTTGAGAGTCTCCAATTGATGTTTCATGTCTTACTAGAGAAAAATTTATTTTGTAGATTTGTTTCTGCTTAAAATACAATGTGATGTTGCATGACTATTCTAGCCAGTCCTGAATATTAGAAAACAATGCATAGTCACATGAATCTTGAAAGGGTCATGTTTATTTGAAAAATAAGGTGATTGGATTTAAATTAACTCACTTTCCAAGATCACAAAACTTGAGAGACCTTATACGTTTGTTAGGCTGTTGTTTGTAAGCACCCTTATCGCAATATGTAGACATGTATATATCAACAATTTGTGTAGCTAGTAATTTAAAACGCCTTCTTCCATGGAATGCACATAAAGCTTCATAACTTTTAGTTTCTAAAACCTATCATATATGACTATTAAAATTGAAAAAAAATTGAGTGAACTCTCAATTATTCAGGGATGGACCTATCAGTTGATACAATCACCACGTTCTTCATTTTTCTTTCTCTCTCCTTGCTGCTTGTCTTGTGGTCATTATCAGTACTCACTAGCAACTCAATCAAAATGAAGAAGAGAAACAAAAAATAAATCCATATTAAGTGTTTTTTTATTACCAAATTATCTTTTAAATTTAAAATTATAGGGACTCCTGTGTGTCTCAGTCAGTTAAGTGTCCAACTTCGGCTCAGGTCATGATCTCGCAGCCTGTGAGTTCAAGCCCCGTGTCGGGCTCTGTGCTGACAGCTCGGAGCCTGGAGTCTGCTTCAGATTCTGCATCTCATTCTCTCTCTGCCCCTCTCCCACTCGCATTTCTGTGTGTGTCTCTCTCTCAAAAGTAAATAAACATTAAAAGAAAATGTTAATTATAGAGAAAGCATTAGAAACATTGGCTTTTATTGGAAGTTTTGAGAGTATATATTAAATATATCAAAACTCTTCCCTTCAATAATTCTGTGGTTTTCAAAGATATATTTGGGCCAGATAAAGAAGGCTACAGATGATACTTTTGATTTATCAAAATATCAAAATTTATCAAAAATATGTTAGTTCAGGGGCGTCTGGGTGGCGCGGTCGGTTAAGCGTCCGACTTCAGCCAGGTCACGATCTCGCGGTCCGGGAGTTCGAGCCCCGCGTCAGGCTCTGGGCTGATGGCTCAGAGCCTGGAGCCTGTTTCCGATTCTGTGTCTCCCTCTCTCTCTGCCCCTCCCCTGTTCATGCTCTGTCTCTCTCTGTCCCAAAAATAAATAAACGTTGAAAAAAAAAATTTAAAAAAAAAATATGTTAGTTCATATTTTTTTGTTGAGCTTTGTTCCATTTTGTTTCTTTCACTAATTTGATGAGTAATTTTCTTAAGTTGGCATTTGCACAAGAGAGACATTTGATGTGTGCTAGGAGACTGTATGTGTGTGTGTTTTGATTGATGTTAAATGAATTCAAACCATTGGTAATTTTGAATTGACCAGCTATTTTCATGTCAAAGCAGTAATAGACACTTTGGTGAGATAAAAGGAGAACTGGAGTTTTTAGAAATTAATTAATGTGTAAACAACTTAGTATTATCTTCATCTACAAAACCATAATTTTCAAAAATGATACAGTTTTAAAGCAAGGACAGAATACAGCTCTGGTTACAAAGGACATAAATTTTTACCTAATGAAATAAAGGTAACTATTCAAAACCATACCATTTGAATTCTTGGAAACTTTAAAGCTTAAATAGATTTCTACCCTTCACACCCCACGGGCATTTTTAATAAGCCACATGGTATGATTCTCAGCTTGGGTGAGGAAATAAAATGGGAATCTCTCTCTAGAGAACTCTTATATATATTACATCCAATTAGGCTTGTCCTGGTTCTGTGAAGTCATCCTAAATCACAATAGATGATAACAGTTTGTAATTTTCAACCAGAGAATCCACTTTAGTTTGTAACTTTGATAGTCAATGCTTGGCAGCAGTAACTTATTTTGATATAGGAGACATTTACAAATACCTTCTAAAGGCTGACAATCAAAACATTTAATTGTCCAAAGATATTATGGAAAGAAGGACATATCCCAATATAATTACTTTAAACATGATGACACTATATTTGTTAAGAATGTATTATTATTTTCCAAGTTCTTCCCAATTTTTGCACAAATTTGCTATATAAGAATTTTATGTGTATTAGCTTATACTTTATGTTTCTGGCTCCTGTGAGCTTTTTAAAAATCAAAATTGCCATTTCCTCAATATTAGTATAGATTCAAATGTGTGGCTATATTTTGTGTTTTAATTTTGGTTTTGTTCTGTAAGCTTTATCAACAAAACACCATCTGGTACATGTTAAAAATGGACCATATCCTCATTCAATTTGGTTGATGTTCAGAATACAAAGTTGAAGAGATGTCCTTCCATGTTATTTTTTAATCATTAGTTGTTTGCAAGCATATGTGAATTAACAATTTTAGCAGTGGTAACACATTATATATCATTCTACTGAACAAGATCTGTTTTGATCCAGAGAAAACATTGAAAACTTTATAAATTATAAAGATGCTGGTTAGGTGTATCTCATTCCAATGTTGAATAAGTTAAATGTTTTTTCATTCCCTCAATTTATCCCACCAGTTATCTGATTTTTACAAATATATTTACACTGTACCCTTTTAAGTCCATTCATTTTGTCATTGCTCTTTGCCAGCAATGCTAAATGTTAATTAAATTTTCACTATATCAATCACTCTTACATTGCAATTGAAAAAATACTGTGTCTTCAATTGAATCTTAATATTTCTCAACTTTAGGAAATATATGTCCATGCTCGTATTTTCAATAGTAAGAACTATTTTGGAGGAAGGACCAAGATGACAGAGATGCATCGAAGTTCTCTGTTTCTCTCATTCCTGAAATGCAGCTAGATCAGCACCAAACCATTTTGCGCACCTCAAAAATTGATCTGAGGACTAACACAACACTCTGCATAACCTGAGCCACAGAATTCAACAGGTACATAGTGAAGACAGGTGAACTGGGGGAGAGAGAAGCCACAGAGGGTAGAAAACTGTTTTTGTTTGAGGAGAGAGGACTGAGACAGTGAGAAGAGTAGAGGAAAAGTACTACCCCCGAAAGCAGCTGGAGAGAAAGAGAAAGAGAAAGAGAAAGAGAAAGAGAAAGAGTAGAAACACCCACAAGAGACTGAACAAGAAAGGGAGAAAGGAGAAAGGACAGGGTTTCAGTATCATTTGGACTCCATAAAGAGGAAAGCACAGAGTTGCAAACTCCACAACTCAATACATGGCGGTGCTCTGGTGGGAAGGGCAAATCCCCAGGAGCAGACAGGGAGATCTGAGGGGTCCTTGGGCCACACGGGGAGAGGCAGTTCCTCTGCTGTGAGGATGTTTGGTAGAGGCTGTGTGGCCTACCCCTGGTCAAAGGTCCTAAAGGACCCCAGAGAACGGGCACATTTACTGGTGTTGGAACAAGGACGCATTGAAACCTGGTGCCAGATGTATGTTGTGATTTACCATAGTCCCTGAACTGCTGCTACACAATCATGTGAAATTTTTCAGGGGTGGACTGGCACCTGGCTCCAGTTTCTGGACCTCTGTGGTGGCACAGTCACTCAAGCATTCCTGGGGACAAGGTGGCACTTGGCCATAGCTGTGTGATCCTCCCCCAGAAGGTTGGAACAGGTCCAAGCTGCAGGGCTCTCTGAAGTGAGGCATTTGAAAACACAGCCCCATCTACGATAAAATTTAGGAGGGAGGTGCTGCATGGCAGGCTGATGGCCTGGCTTGGTTGTGGACAAGTATAGAAGCAGAGAGTGAATGGAAGCCAAAAACAAAGGAGGGGTGTTTGCCCAGAGCACAGAGTTCTGATGCTAGAGACTAGGAAGCCTGGTGACACTGTTTCCACCTCTCCTGAATATGCACACATAATATGCGCACACCACACCCCACCCCAGTAAGCTAAGCAGCGCCATCTAGGGGAGAACAGACCTGTTGTACCAAGCCCTGTTCAAATGTGCCAGCTGAGCCCTAGAGGACAACCACAAGTCTTTCCACCTGCTTAGTGAATAGACTATAAAGTGCTTCAGAGTTTGACTTCTAGTGGAAACTGGATGTAATTTCATTTGTAGTTCATTTGGTTCACTGGTCCATCTATTATTTCTTTTTCTTTTTCTTTCCTTTTCTTCTTAATTTCCTTTTATTATAGAAAGAGAAAAAATATTTTTGCATTCCATTTTTATAAAAAAAAGATTTTTTTTACATTTTTACCTATTTTTAATTTTTTGTAAATTTTTTAATTCTATTTTTTCATTTCATCTTATTCTGCTTCAGTGTATAATTTTTTTAAATGTTTAAAACTTATCTTTTTTTCTCTTTCTCCTTTTTTCTTTTCTTTGCTTTCCCTTTTTTCTCTATTTATCAAGCTTCTTTCAACAACTGGACCAAAAAACATGTAGGATCTAGCTTCCTTTATTTGATTTTTTTGTTTTTTATTAATTTTTTTAAATTTAATTTTATCTTTTATTAATTATTTACTTCCTCTAAAATGACAAAACAAAGAAATTCCCCCCAAAAGAAAGAACAGGAAGAAATGACAGCCAGGGGCTTAATCAACACAGATATGGGCAAGGTGTCTGACCCAGAATTTAGAATCACAACAACAAGAATACTAGCTGGGGTTGAAAAAATCATAGAATCCCTTTTGTGAAGATAAAAGAAGTAAAAGCTAATCAGGAAAAAATTAAAAATGCTACAACTGAGATATAAACTTGAATGGTTGCCACAGGGGCAAGGATGGATGAAGCAGAACAGTGAATCAATGACATAAGGACAAACTTATGGAGGATAATGAAGCAGAAAAAAAAGAGGGAAACTAAGGCAAAACAACACTATAATAAGAATTAGAGAATTCAGTGATTCATTAAAAAGAAATAACATCCAAAGCATAGGGGTCCCAGAAGATGAAGAGAGAGAGAAAGTGGTAGAAGGTTTATGTGAGCAAATCAAAGCAGATTTCCCTAACCTGGGGAAATCCAGAGAACTCGCATTAGATTCAGCAAAAAACAATCATCAACAAGGCATACCATAATCAAATTCACAAAATACACAGACAAGGAAAGAATTATGACAGCTGCAAAGGCAAAAAGTCCTTAACCTATAAGGGAAGACAGATCAAGTTCACAGCAGAAACTTTCCACAGAAACTTGGCAAGCCAGAAAGGAAGTGTCAAGATATATTCAACGTGCTAAATCAGAAAAATATGCAGCCAAGAAGTCTTTATCCAGCAAGACTGTCATTCACAATAGAAGGAGAGATAAAAAGTCTCCCAGGACTAAGGGAGTTTGTGACCACTAAACCAGCCCTGCAAGAAATTTTAAGGGGGACTCTCTGAGAGGATAAAAGATGAAACAAAACAAAAAAGACCAAAAGCAACAAAAACTAGAAAGGACCAGAGAACACCACCAGAAACTCCAACTCTACAGGCAGCACAATGGCAATACGTTCATATCTTTTAGTACTAACTCTAAATGTCAATCAATTAAACTCTCCAATCAAAAGACAGAGAGTAACAGAATGGATAAGAAAACAAGATTCATCTACATGCTCTTTACAAGAGACGCATTTTAGACCTAAAGCCACCTTCAGGTTGAAAGTAAGGGGATGGAGAACCATCTATCATGCTAATGGTCACCAAAAGAAAACCAGAGTAACCACACTTATATCAGATAATCTACATTTTAAAATAAGATGTAACAAGAAATAACAAATAGTTAAGGGATCTATCCACCAAGAAGATCTAACAATTGTGAACATGTATGCCCCCAATGTGGTGAGACCCATTTATATAAAACAATTAATCACAAGCATAAAGAAACTCACTGATAATAATACCATAATAGTAGGGTATATTACCCCACTTGCTGCAATGGAGAGATCACCTAAACAGAAACTCAACAAGGAAACAATGGTTTTGAATGACATACTGGACCAGATGGACTTAACAGATAAATTCAGAACATTTCATCCTAAAGCAGTGAATACACACTCTTCTCAAGTGCACATGGAACATGCTCCAGAATAGATCACATACTGGGACACAAATCAGCCCTCAACAAGTACAAAAAGAATGAGAGCATACCATGCATATTTTCAAAACACATGCTATAAAACCTGAAATCAACCACAAGAAAAATTTTTGAAAGACAACAAATACTTGGAGAAAAGAGCATCCTACTGAAGAATGAATGGGTTAACCAAGAAGTTAAAGAGGAAATTAAAAAGTACAAAGAAGCCAATGAAAATGATAACACAACAGCCCCAAACCTCTGGGATGCAGTAAAGGCAGGCATAAGATGGAAAGATATAGTAATCCAAGCTTTCTTAAAGAAGGAAGAAAGGTCTCAGATACATAACCAAACCTTACACCTTAAAGAGCTGGCAAAAGAACAGCAAATAAAATCCAAAAACAGCAGAAGATGGAAATAAAGATTAGAGCAGAAATCAATGCTATTGGAATCAAAAAAGCAATAGAACAGATCAATGAACTCAGGAGCTGGTTCCCTGAAAGAATCAACAAAATTGATAAACCCCTAGCCAGTTTTATCAAAAAGAAAAATGAAAGGACCCAAATAAATAAAATCCAGAATGAAAGAGAAGAGTTCACAACCAATACTGCAATAATACAAACAATACGAAAATATTAAGAGCAATTATATGCCAATAAATTGGGCAATCTGGAAGAAATGGACGAATTCCTAGAAACATATACACTACTGAAACTGAAACAGGAAGAGATAGAAATTTTAAACAGACCCATAACCAGTAAAGAGATTGAATTGGCAATTAAAAATCTCCCCCCAAAAAAACAAAAACAAAAACAAACAAACAAAAAAACAACAAGAGTTCAGCATCGAATGGCTTTCCAGGGGAATTCTACCAAGCATTTAAAGAAGAGTTAACATCTATTCTTTTGAAGGTGTTCCAAAAAAATAGAAATGGAAGGAAAAATTCCAAACTCATTCTATGAGGCCAGCATTACCTTGTTTCCAAAACCGGACAAAGACCCCACTAAAAAGAACTACGGACCAATTTCCCTGATGAACATAGACGCAATAATTCTCAACAAGATACTTGCCAACCAGATCCAGCAATACATTAAAAGAATTATTCACCACAATCAACTGGGATTTATACCTGGGATGCAGGGCTGGTTCAATACTCACAAACAGAAAAGGACAAGAACCACATGATCCTCTCAATAGATTCAGAGAAAGCATTTGACAAAATGCAGCATCCCTTCTTGATAAAAACCCTCAAGAAAGGGATAGAAAGATTATACCTCAAGATCACAAAAGCAATATACAAAAGATCCACTGCTAATATATTCAATGGGGAAAACTGAGAGCTTCTCCCCTAAGGTCAGGAACATGACAGAGATGTCCACTCTCACCACTGTTATTCCACATAGTATTGGAAGTTCTAGCCTCAGCAATCAGATGACACAAAGGGATAAAAGACATCCAAGGAGGAATTCAAACTTTCACTCTTCACAGATAACATGATACTCTATATGGAAAGCCCAAAATATTCCACCAAATAATAGCTAGAACTGATACATTAATTCAACAAGGTGCAGGTATAAAAATCAATACACAGAAATCGCTTGCACTTTTATATGTTAATAATGAAGCAACAGAAAGAGAAATCAAGGAATCAATCCCATTTACAATTGCATCAAAAATCGAAAAATACCTAGGAATAAACCTAACCAAAGATGTGAAAAATGTATACACTGGAAACTATAGAAGGCTTATGAAAGAAATTAAAGAAGACACAAAAAATGGAAAAATATTCCATGCTTATGGATTGGAAGAATAAATATTGTTAAAATGTTGATACTACACAAAGCAATCTATATATTCAGTGCAATCCCTATCAAAATAACACCAGCATTCTTCACAGAGCTAGAACAAACAATCCTAAAATTCGTATGGAACCAGAAAGGACCCTGAATAGCCAAAGCTATCCTAAAAAAGAAAAAGCTGGAGGCATCACAATTCCAGACTTCAAGATGTATTACATAGCAGTAAACATCAAGACAGTATGATACAGGGGACACCTGGGTGGCTTAGTTGGTTAAGTGTCCTGTGGCTCAGGTCATGATCTCATGGTTCGTGAGTTTCAGCCCCATAACAGGCTCTGTGCTGACAGCTAGGATCCTGGAGCATGCTCTGGTTATGTGTCTCCCTCTCTCTAACCCTCCCTCACTTACATTCTATCTCTCTCTCAAAAATAAATAAATATTTTAAAAATTAAAAGAAAAATAAAGTATTGTACTGGCACAAAAACAGACACATAGATCAATGGAAAAGAACAGAGAACACAGAAATGGCCCCATAACTTATGGCCAACAAATCTTTGACAAAGCAGGAAAGAATATCCAATGGAATAAAGAAAACCTCTTCAGCAAATGGTACTGGGGAAACTGGAGAGTGACATGCAGAAAAATGAACCTGGACCACTTTCTTACATCATACACAAGAATAAACACAAAATGGATGAAAGACCTAAATGTAAGACAGGAAGCCATCAAAACCCTCGGAGAGAAAGCAGGGAAAAACCTCTTTGACCTCGGTCACAGCAACTTCTTACTAAACACATCTCTGGGGACAAGGGAAACAAAAACAAAACTGCGCTATTGGGACCTCATCAAAATAAAAAGCTTCTGCACAGCAAAGGAAACAATCAGCAAAACTAAAAGGCAACCGACAGAATGGAAGAAGATATTTGTAAATGACATATCAGATAAAGGGTTAGTATCAAAATCAATAAAGAACTCATCAAACTCAACACCCAAAAAACAAATAATCTAGTAAAGAAATGGGCAAAAGTCATGAATAGCCACTTCTCCAAAGAAGACATCCAGATGGCTAACACACACACATGAAAAAATGCTCAACATCACTCCTCATCAGAGAAATACAAATCAAAACCACCATGAGATACAACTCATACCTGTCAGAATGGCTAAAATTAACAACTCAGGCAACAGCAGATGTTGGCAAGGTTGAGGAGAAAGAGGAATGCTTTAGCATTTTTAGCACTTCTGGAAGGAATGCAAACTGGTGCAGCCACTCTGGAAAACAGTATGGAGGTTCCTCAAAAAAACTAAAAATAGAACTATCCTCTGACCCAGCAATTGCACAACTAGATATTTATCCAAAGGATACAGGTGTGCTGTTTCGAAGGGACACATGCATCCCAATGTTTATAGCAGTGCTATCAATAATAGTGAAAGTATGGAAAAAGCCCAAATGTCCATTGATAGATGAATGGATGAAGAAGATGTGGTATACATATACAATGGAGTGTTACTCAGCAATCAAAAGGAAAGAAATCTTGCCATTTGCAACAATGTTGGATGAAACTGGAGGGTATTATGCTAAGTGAAATTAGTCAGAGAAAGACAAATATATGACTTCACTCATATGTGGTATTTAAGATATAAACAGATGACCATAAGGGAAGGGAAGCAAAAATAATATAAAAACAGGGAGGGGAACAAAACATAAGAGATTCTTAAAAATAGAGAACAAACTGAGGTGTGCTGGAGGGGTTGAGGGTGGGGGTAGGGCTAAATGGGCAAGGGGCATTAAGGAAGACACTTGTTGGGATGAGCACTGGATGTTATACATAGGGGATGAATCACTGGAATCTACTCCTGAAAGCATTATTGCACTAGATGCTAACTAATTTGGATGTAAATTAAAACAAAAAAAATGAATAAAAATAAATTTAAAAAAAATAAAAATAAATAAAAATTTTAACAATGAATTATTTTGAATCTGATTTTAACCAGTTGCCTTTCATTCTTTTAAATCAGTGAAACTTCAATATTTTTCTTCCTTTCTTATTTTATGAGTCAAAATGTTATAGATAACAGTGATCAATGTGAATCATATATACATTTTCATATATAAAATAAAAAGGCATCAAACTTGACATCTGAACAATAAATTAATGAAAAACTATTAGGCATGAAGAGAAGCACTTGTATGATCCAAATGAGATGAAATAAAGAGATAAACACTCAGTAAGTATAGCCTTTAAAATTAGAAAATCTGAAAGTAATACATATTATAGATATCAGTAACTGAAGAGAGTCTAAAATATTTCCTGCTGATTTTCACTACCACAAATCTCTTTTGCCAGTACCAAATAAATTTCTCTATTCTTAAACTACTTCCCCCTGTTTACCCAAATCTCGCTTCCTACTCACCACCCTTTTTAGTCCTCCATCCTTCATGAATTGATCCCTCATCTACTGTGCCCACAGTTTACTCTGCCTTGTAAATAGTAATAGCCTATGTGTATACAGTTTAGTTGTATAATTTTCCTAATCACCAATAAGATCTCATCCATTTATTTTCCTTTTACATATATATGTCTTATTCCTTCAACCTAAGTGTAAAGCCACGAAAGACTAGGAACATGTTTTATTCTTTGCACTACTTGTGACATGTGATACAGTGTCATGGCCAGTAACCTATTTTATACCCTCACTTGGATGTTTTCAATAGATTGAAAATTTGACCCAAGATCAGCTTTTCATCTCTTTTTTCTTGTTTTTCAACTGAGTAGCTCCAGCATTGGTCAAACCAGATAAAGAATATCATTCTCCTTAGGCCAATAAATCAATAAGTTTTATCTTGTGTCATTTCAAGTTTTGTGTTTCTACCAATTGTCTACAAGTAAATTAAATTTAAAGAGCTGTCTTCATAGTTTCACCCCCAGCAATTAAAGAGAATATGTTTAATAAATATATTAATGAGAAAATAAATGGTTGAATAGATAAATGATGAGATAACTAAGTTTTAATTTATAATAAGTATGTGTCAAAGGAATGAGCCATAAATTTATGAGCCATAAATTTATAGATTACAGATACAGATATTATTTTCTTTTCAAATATTTTTTTTATGATCAAACCCCATTCTATGCTCTGTGTTGACAGCACAGAGCCAGCTTAAGATTCTCTCTGTCGCTCTCTCTGCCCCTCCCTTCCTTGCCTCTCTTTCTATCAAAATAAATTTAAAAATAAACTGTAAAAATGTGTTTTAAGTCCCTTTAATAATCCACTAAATTTCATATAGTATAAGTGATGATAATAATAATGAAGTTGTGCATCAAATATCTTAAGAAGTAATAATGTTGAACATTTAGTGTATGCTTGATATTATAATATGTCCATTTACACCAACATCATATATACCCCACTTAATTGTAGATTTTCCTACCAGTCTTGAGAAACAAGAGTTTATCAGAGTGTAGAAAGCCAGCTCTTGTTTCCATGTCATCACCAAAACTATCTAATTATAGTTACTCATTCTTTTCCTTATCTATGCAATGGAGACACTATTTGATGACTTCATGGCACTATAGTTATGAGAATTGAAACAAGATATTGGACATGATTTTAAACTCTTAGACTGTAGACATCTGGTAGAAAGCTATTCCTTTCCTCAATTGTAATCTATGTCTTTTTAATATCAGAAAAGTGTTACTCGTATTCATAACAACATTACTCCACATCTGAATCTTTCTTTCCAGGCAATTGTTATACTCATTATATCTCAAATAGTCCTGGACACCACGTATAAAGCTATTCTTATGTTGTGTATTCCTGCACTGTTCCTACTGAGTTCAACTGATAATTTGACTCTGATACTTTCCCTTTTCTAACTTTTTTACTCTTAGTAGATTTTTTAAAAATATTTGTTTACTTTTGAGAGAGACACAGCACCAGCAGGAAGGGGGCAGAGAGAAAGGGAGACACAGAATCCAAAGCAGACTCCAGGTTCTAATCTGTCAGCACAGAGTCTAATGTGGGGCTTGAACCCATGACCCATGAGATCATGACCTGAGCCAAAGTCAGACATTCAACCAACTGAGCCACAAAAGTGCCCCTATCTTACTAGATCTTTTAAATAGCATATATAAGTCACCTCAAATCTGTTTCATAATAAACTAGGGGAAAAATGAGCTATAAGTTGTGAAAATAAAATGCTGTTATCACTGGAAAGGAATGAGGATTGTGTCAGCTGTATGGTTATATTATCTTTTTTTTGTTTTTAACCACTACATTAAATGAGTGACTTATTTCAAAGGAAATTTCCAACAAAACAATAATGGCAGAAGAAGGAAGTCCAAAATTCCATTGTTCCATAAATAGAAAAGGCTCATAAAAGCTATCTGAATTGATGTTTTCCATTTGCTAGGAAATAACCAAAATCTTGCAGAAATCCAGGGAGTCCTTAGTCAGGAAACATTAGCTGAATCTTGGTAAGGGGTAAGTTCTGTGGTATTTTAATTTGTTCTCATCATATCATTTCCCTTACTCCTCAGCTTAGTTGTGGCACTGAAAAATATATTCTATATTTCTAGTACAAGTATCATTCAGTACTGATGGGAGCAAAACGGACCTCATTCACAAAGAATTGTAGTTGATTGTTTTGACCTGCCTGGTAGCTCCCTGAAGGACAAGCTCAAAGGGCTTGCCTTAATCTCTCATAGCTTGAAACTCTCCAAATGCTAAGGTGGCTATCAAAGGGGCATTTTTCAAAAACATTAGCTAATATATTAATGGTATATTAACATGAATTACCTGCTGCAATGAATAACAGGTAGACCAAACAATAGACCAACCAAAAGCTTTAGGACAAAAGACTGGAGAATTAAATGTTTGGGAAAATAAGGGCTTTGAAAATCTCCAACAGATTCCAGGAAGTCTAGAAGGCTACACATAAACAAGGTCATGAAAATGCTCAGAAAAAAACAGAAAAGGCTTTAAGCTTTCACTTCTGGTTAACTTTCAGATTCTTTGCCAGCATGAAGTAAATACTAAGATTGGGATGTAGATTGCATTGAAGGCATGCCATGACATTCCATTTCCAGTCTGTGAGATTTGTTTTGTTTCTTGGTTCTAGACACGTAAGGAAATCATTGTCCAAACACTAGCAATTGCTAGCATAACAGAAAAGGGACTTCATTGACCACACATGATAAAGAATACAGACTTCATAATATTATTTTAGTAAAGTTATTAAATGGGGGCACATGGGTGGCTCATTTAGTTGGGCGTCTGACTTCAGCTCAAGTCATTATCTCGCAGTCCGTGAGTTTGACCCCGTGTCAGGCTCTCTGCTGACAGCTCAGAGCCTGGAGCCTGCCTCGGATTCTGTGTCTCCTCCCTCTCTGCCCCTTCCTGGCTCACACTCTGTGTCTCTCTCTTCTTCAAAAATAAACATTTAAAATATTAAAAAAAAAAGAGAAAAGTTATTAAATGAACAAAAACAATTACCACAACAAAGCAGCCACAAACCCTAAGGAAGGGAAATAATCTGAATTCCACACTTGCCATCAGATTTGAAATGCCAAGTTTTCAATGACAAAAACATTAGATATACTGACAAGAGGTTATGACCCATGTACAAGAAAATAATAATTAATATAAACAGTCCCTGAATAATCTCAGACATTGGTGCAAGTAGATTAATCCCTATTTTATTTTCAAGGAGCTGAAGGAAATCATGACTAACAAACTAAAGGAAACAGTGAGAACAATGTCTCACCAAATAGAAAATATTAATAAAAAGTTAAAAGTTGTAAAAAGAAATTCTGGAGCTGAAAAGTATAATAACTGAAATGTAAAACTCAGTATAGGCACTCAACAGCATATTCATGCAGGCAGAAAAAAGAAACAGCAAATTTTAATATAGATTAATTGAGTTTATAAAGTCTGAAAAATGGAAAAATATTTGGAGCAAAATCAATAGAGCCTAAGAGAATTGTGGGACACCTTCAAACATACTACCATACACATAATGATTTCTAGAAGGAAAGGAAAGAAATAGTGAAAAAAGAATATTTGAAGAGATGATGGCCAAAACTTTCCAAATTTGATGAAAATATTAATTTACACATATAAAAACCTCAAGAAATTCTGAATAGTACAAATCTTAAAAGTCCCACATTGAGACACATTATAGTGAAACTGTCAAAAGACAAAGACAAAGAGAAAATCTTGAAAGCAGCAAGAAAGATGTATCTTAACTTGTGCAAGTGATACTTAATAAGATGAACAGATGACTTCTTATCATAGACCACTGAAGTCAGAAGACAATGGGATGGCATATTTGAAGTATTGAAAAAGATAAACAGCAACCTACCTACCAGCCAAGAATTCTACATATGGCAAAATTAGCCTTCAAAAATGAAGGAGAAAATATGTCCCAAGATAAAAAAATACATAGAGTTTCTCATTAATAGACTTGTCATACACGAAATGCTAAAGACAGTCCATCAAACTGAAACAAAACACTAGACAGTAACTTGAATCCACATGAAGAAAATAAGAATTCTCATAAAAGTAAATAAATAATTTTTAAAATGTAAATACATTTATTTTTTATAACTCCTTCAATTTAAAACACAATAAATAGCTAACATAGAAAAATAATTATAAATGTATGTTATATTGATGGGCACATAATACATAAATATATAATTTATAACAATAACAACATAAAGGTGGTAGATAGAAGTATACAGCACCAAAGTTTTTGTATGCTATTGAAATTAAGTTGATATTAATCCAAACTAGATTTTTTAAAGTTAAGATATTAATTGTTACCCCCAAGGCACCCACTAAGTAAATAACTGAAAAGTAAATAGTATACAAAATATCAAGAATTAAAATGGTACACCAGAAAATATTTATTTACTAAAAAAGAAGGCAGTGATGGAGAAATTGAGGAACAAAACAATAAGACTAATGGAAAATAAATATAAAACTGGGAAAAGTAAGTCCTTCCTTAACAGCAGTAATTATATTAAATACAAGGAGTAAAATCACCAATTAAAAAGTAGAGATTGGAATAATGGATAATAAAGTATGATCCAACTGTATACTAGTTGTGAGAGACACATTTTAGATTAAAAAATACAAATAAGGGAGGCACCAAGATGGCTCAGTGGGTTGAGTGTACAACTTCGGCTCAGGTCATGATCTTATAGTTCATGAGTTCAAGTCCCACATTGGGCTCGCTGCTGTTAGTGTAGAGCCCACTTCGGATCCTCTGTCTGTCTCTCTGTCTTTGTCTCTTCCCCACTTGCATGCGTGTGTACTTTCTCTTTAAAAAATAAACATTAAAAAAAGAGAAAGAAATATTAAAAAATACAAATGAGGGACACTTGGGTGGCTCAGTCAGTTGAGCATCTGACTCTTGATTTCAGCTCAGTCATGATCCCAGAGTCATGGGATCAAGTCCTGTGTCAGGCTCCATTCTGAGTGTGGAGCTTGCTTAATATTCTCTGTCTCCCTCTGCCCCCTCCTGGAACTCTTTCTCTCTCTCTCTCTCTCTCTCTCTCAAAGAAGAAAAAAATGCAAACAAGCTTAAAGTAAAATAATAGAAAAGATAACACATGAAAAGTAATTGAAGGAGACCTCAATAGTAGCTGTATTACTCTCAGGCAAAATAGGTTTTCAGATGAAAATTGTGTATGAGATAAAGAATGTCATTATATGATGACAAAAGTCCAGTCCTTCAAGATGTAACAATTATAAAATATATACATATCTAAAAATAGAGCCCTGAAATACATGAAGCAAATATTGACAGAATTGAAAGGAAAAAATAGACTGTTCCACAATAATAGTGGGAAAATTTAACCCCACTTTCTACAGTGGATAGAAGAAGATGGAAGGTCAGCAAGGGAATAGAAGACTTGAACAAAATTAAAACCAAGAAGACCTATCAGATGTGTCTAAAACCCTCCACCCAACAGCAACAGAATACATATTATGCTCAGGCTCACATGGAATATTCTCCAGGGTAGACCGTATGTTAGGTGACAAAAGAAGTCTCAATATTTTTTTTTAAATTTATTTAATTTCAGAGAGAGACAGAGAGCACAAACATGGTAGGAGCAGAGAGAGAGAGAGAGAAAGAAAATCCCAAGCATGCTCCGCACTGTCGGTGCAGAGCCCAACATGGAGCTTGAAATCATGAACCATGAGATCATGACCTAAACTGAAATCAAGAATCGGATCCTTAATTGATTGAGCCACCCAAAAGCCCCTAGAATTATTATTATTTTTAAGATTGTTTGTTTGTTTATGTAATCTCTAAACTGAAAGTGGGGCTGCAACTCATGACCTTGAGATTGAGTCACTTGCTCTTCTCACTGAGCCAGGCTGGTGCCCCTTCAATAAACTTAAAGTGATTGAATCATACAAAGCATTTTCTCTGACAATAGAATAATTAGAAATTGATAAAATATGGATGTGGAAAAGCACAGGTATTTATTTTTATTTTATTTTTTACATGTCTTAAATAAACTCAATAACCTAAATTTCTACCTTAAGAAACTAGGAAAGAATAAACTCAACCCAAAGCAAGCAGAAGGAAGTACACAATAAAAATTAGAGTAGGGAGAAATGAAAAAGAGATTAGGGATAAAAACAAACCAATTAAGCCAAAAGTTGTTTTTCTATAAAGATCAAAAAAAAATTAGCAAACATTTAGCTAGACTGTACAAAAAAGGAAGTCTCAGATTCCTAAAATTAAGAATAAAATCAGGAATATTACTACAGACCTTACAGAAATTAAATGCTTAAAAAAATCCTATAACAAAGATATGCCAAAAATTTAGATATATAGATGAAAATGGAGTAAGACCTAGAAACCCACAAACTACCAAATTGACTCATAAACAGAAAATTTGAATATATTTTTTATAGATAAAGAGTCAATTAGTAATCAAACACCTCCCAACAGCAGACCAGAATCACTGGTGAATTCTACAAAACATTTGAAGAAAAATACCACTATTTCTCAAACTCTTCCAAAAAATACAATAGACGACAACATTTCTCAACTCATTATATTAGATTTATGTTACCCTAATACCAAAGACAGACAAAAGCCACACAAAATTATAATGTAGATCAATATACCTTATGACTGTAGATGTGGAAATCCTTAACAAAATACTAGCAAACTGAATCCAGCAGCATATTAAAAAGATTACACATAATGACTAAGTAAGATTTATCCCAGAAAATAGAAAGTGGTTCAACCTTTAAAAATAATGTAATGCAATACACAATATAAATAGAATCTAAGAGAGGAAAAACACCATACGATCTCAGTAGACCCAGAAAATTTTTGGCAAAAATCTAATATCACTTTTATGACAAAAATATTCAGGACAATAGCATGATAATGGAACTTCCTCATCTTGATAAAGGGCATTTATGAAAACCCACAGCTAACTTCACATGAATGGTAAAAGACTGAAAGCTTTTCCACGAACATAAGGAATAAGCCAAGGAAGTCTGATTCCATCACTTCTATTCAGCATTTACTGGAGTTTCTAGTCAGAACAATTAGGCAGGAAAACAAATAAAAGGCATCTGGCATGGAAAGTAAGAAGCAAAACTATCTCTATCACAGATGACATGATCTCATAAATAGAAAACCATAAATAATCCACAAAAAGACCTATTAGAGCTAATAAATGAGTTCACCAATATGCAAAAACTCAGTTATATTTCAATACACTTGGAATGAGCAATTCAAAAGTAAGAATATTAGAAACATTCCTACATATAATAGGATCACAAAGGGTAAAATACTTCTGAGTAAATGTAAACAAGGAAGTACAAAATTGTTCATTGAGAAACACAAAATGTTGAAATCAGCTAAAAATTTAAATAAATGACATCCTTGTTTATGGATTGGAAAATATAATATTAAGATGGCAATATTTTCCCAAATGTTCTACAGTTCCATTGCAATCTTATCAAAATCCCATCTTCCTGTTTTTCAGAAATAGCTAAGTACACTTCAATATTTATATGTATTTGCGAGTAATTCCAAATAGCCAAAACAATATGAAAAAAAGAAAAATTTGGAGAATTTACAGTCCCTGATTTCAAGACTGTCTCCAAAACTACTGAGATGATCATACAGTATTTTTTCCTCTCTTCTATTTTGTTTATATGGCGTAATATAATAATCAAAATTGTGTGGTACTGGCATAAAAATAGATATATAAATCAATGGAATAGAATTGAGAGTCCAGAAATAAATCCATATATGTAGAGCTAAATTGATTTTCAATGACAGTGCCAAGACAACTCACTGGGGGAAGAAAATCTTTTTAACAAATTGTGCTGGAACAGCAGCATATCCACAAGAAAAAGAATGAGTTTGGACCCTAATTTCACACCATGTACAGAAAGTAACACAAAATGAATCAAAGGCATAAGTGTAAGATCTAAACATATCTATAAGTCTTCCTATGCTTGTGTTAGGCAGAGTATTCTTAAATATGATACCAGAAGTGCAAGCAACAAAAGATAAAATGGATATCCTGAACTTAATCAAATTTAAAAACTTATTCCTCAAAAGACATTATCAGAAAAGTAAAAGGGCAGCCCATGGAATGGGAGATCATCTCTGCAAGTAATACATCTGTAGGAGTCTAGTATCCAGAATATGTTAAGAACTCTCACAACTCAGCAGCAAAATGATAGACAACACAACTGAAAAATCAGCAACCAAATGATGTGAATAGATATATCTCCAAAGATATACAAATGGCCCGTAAGCATATGAAAAGATGATTAACATGGAGTCATTAGGGAAATGCAAGTCAAAAATGCAATGAGATACACTTCAAACCCACTAGCATGGCTCTAAAATAAATAAAATGTGAAATAACAAGTGGTTGGTAGAGAAACTGGGATCTTGGCACATTGCTGGTGGTAGTATGAAATGATGCAGGGGCTGGGGCGCCTGGGTGGCGCAGTCGGTTGGGCGTCCGACTTCAGCCAGGTCACGATCTCGCGGTCCGTGAGTTCGAGCCCCGCGTCGGGCTCTGGGCTGATGGCTCAGAGCCTGGAGCCTGTTTCCAATTCTGTGTCTCCCTCTCTCTCTGCCCCTCCCCCGTTCATGCTCTGTCTCTCTGTCCCCAAAATAAATAAAACGTTAAAAAAATAATAATAAAAATAAAAAAATAAAAAAATAAAAAAAAAAAAAAAGAAATGATGCAGGGGCTATGGGGAACAACTTGACAGTTCCTCTAAAACTTAAACATAGAGTTATGATGTGATCCAGCAAGTCCACTCCTGGGTATAACCCAGAGAATTGAAAATATCCTTTCACATAAACACTTGTGTATAAATGTTCATATCAATGTTATTCACCATACACAAAAGGTAGAAACAACGCAAATGTCCACCAAGTAGTGAATGGGTAAATAGTGTGGTATAACCATGCAATGGAATTTTATTCAGCCATACTAAAGGGCAAAATACTGATACATGCATGAACCCTAAAAACATGAGAAATGAAAGAAGCCAGGCACAAAAGGCTACATATTGTAAGATTCTATTAACATAAAATGGCCAGAATAAGTAAGGAATTCATAGAGACATAAAGTATATTACTTGTTAGAAGAGGCTGGAGGTTGGGGAAAATTGGTAGTGACTGCTGAATGATTATGAGTTTTCTTCTGGGGGTGATGAAAATGTTCTAGAGTTAGATACATTGATGTGATGGTTGGACATCATTGTGACTGTACTAAAGATGACTGAATTGTACACTTAAAAATGGCTAAACTTGGAGGTAATATCTCAGTTTTAAAAATTTGGAAAAAGAAATATCTAATAGAAATTTTGAAAACTAATAAGTATGGAAAACATATCTCATGTGCCTTCAATATAGGTATATTTACATGAAAACTCAATTCTTTCAGACTTTTTCTCTAAAATGTATAGCATGTTATATTAAGGTTTCCCAATATCTATTTGTAGAATACACTAGAGTATATCATCTTTTCTTCTAAACTATATGCTCCTTGAGGAAAACAACCATTTTTATTGTTGTTGTTGAGTTTCTATTACTGTTTTCAACTAGCTTAGTCACTTACAACTTACGGCCATATTAATAAATAGTTGTTGAGTGACTTATTCACATTCTGGCTTAGAAGAAGGAAGTTAATATGCTGTCATTGGCAGTGCCTGGCCCAATTTTTGCCTTCCAGAAAATGTGTTTTTTTTTTTCGTAGTTACAAAATGAATGGAGCAGCCAAAACATGGTAGGGTAATGGAGATCATTCACTTGATGAACATAACTAAATTTGAGTAATTTCCTGGTATCTTACATTTTGCAGGATGATCAGTTTTTATCATCTTTGGTTTCAGTACTAAATGCTTTGCAGCTCCTCAGACCCTAGAACAATGTAAAAGGAGATAGAGACTCTACTCATTGAGACTTTCAAGCCTTTATGTAGTTGACATTGATGAACATCATATTTGACTTTTGCTTCCTAAAGGCATTCTTAAAAGCTGAAGTCTGTTGAACTCAGCTCCAGCATCACTTCCATATATGATACTTCACTGCAAGTGACAGAATGGACTTCTCTCTGATAACATTCTTGGGAAAAAATTCACTTTTTGGTTCATTTTTGTAGTTTCTTGTAGCAGCCAGAGTTAAACTCAAGTTTTAGCTAAACAACTTAAGGTAAAATTCACTTTCTTAATTCAGTCTTTGGTCTATGATATTCTCATACTTGCTTTTTATTAGAAATATGTATCATATTTGATATACACAATTTCTTTAAAAAATATAATGTGTTTGGCTTCCTCCTTTCACTATATTTCTTTGCTAACATATTATTATTTTATTTTAACATCCCTTTTGAATTGCCCACAATCCTTTAATAACAATACTGCTATTTATTTTTGTCATGATTGAGATAAAACTGTGCTATTGGTCTGTCTAATCTACAATTTCTCATACAACTTGGTTTTTTTCCCATTGAGTCTAGCTTTTAGTAAAACAAAAGGATGGCATGAACAACTAATGTCTTGACTATTCCAGTCCCCTGAAAAATGTTTTTTTTTTTTCCATCATTCTCTTGAATTTCCACACAGCCTGTCCTGGTTTTAATCTATTTTTCATACATTGTGGAGATGTGGAACACAACATAGGAAGTAATAACACAAATAAAAGTTACTTCAGAACTACCACCAGAAATTTTTTGTTGTTTTGAAACTTTCTGTAAGTGATAAATAGAATTCCAAATAACTCATCAATGTCATTCTTGGAAAAAATAGCTTTCGTTTTCAGTGATGGTAGAACTCACTTTTTTTTGACAAAGTGTTTGGTAGAAGATAAACAGCAGGCTAAAAACCACTTGAACAGGTAATTTTAAGGAACTTTTCAAACTTGAAATTCTATTTTCTCAAATTCATAATTTTTACACTAACCCTCAGAAATGAAATTAGTATTTGATGAGCAAACTATTTGAAAATGCATACTTCAACCAGTTGTCCAAGAGTGATTTGAAGGGTACTCTGCATTTGCTGATAGAAGTAGCAGAATTTGTCTTCCACCTGCTTCTGGAATGGAGGGCTGGCTGAATGTTATTGCACCCAAGCTACTGTAAGAGAGAATTTGCTCATAATTTCATTTATTATTTTGTAATTTTTAGTCTCAAACATTTGGTATTGTTTGGCCTTTCCTGTCATATAAAAATTTAGGGTTTTATTGATATAAGACTAAACGTGTCTTATTAGATTCACTCTTTAAAAAATTAACCCATCATGCTGCATTTAAGACTTAAAGAATTTATAAAGAATGCAATGAATAGCCATATCTAGTGCCAAGCTTAATATGTAAAATATTGTCCCAAGTCAAATATCCTTTGTCTCTTGCTTCCTGAGTATCTCTCCCAGAGATAAACCTCTCCCAGAGGTAAACAGGATTCTGTAAATATGACTACCTTGAATCTCCCTATTTGTTTCTTGCATATGTATGGATCTATAAGTAACATCCTGGGGTTGTAAGGTGAAGCATATAGGCTATCGTTTGCAAAAAGGATGTGTGAGTCAAGGAAACTGTATGAACTGAATATACCCAAGTTGCCACTGAAATACTATTAGGTCCAGAGTTCGAAAAACGTGGGTCACTGAGGAACACATGATAATCATGTCTCAGATAACTATGAGCCATGTCAGTGTAAGTTCAATGCTGCACATCCCCTCTCTCCAAATGGCCCAAAATGGAGGACAGGGAATGGGAAAGTGAATCAGAAAAGAGTGAATGGGAAGAAGAGGAAAAACAGAAGTAGCCAAAATGGGGACATCGATTCATCATGTCTATCTTTACAACCTTGTTCATTAAAGTGGCCACCGTCTCTTTCTTCTGCAACAAAATTGCTTAAAACATTAAAACAAGAATGGGAAATAGGTTTTCATTTTCTTACCACTACAGCATCTAACAGCCAATGAGAGAAGACTGATAATAGATATCATTTTAATTATAGCTTGAATTTAAGTTGAAAAGAGGAGAACCACTCCCTACACAACAACAAATAATAATAATAATAACAGCATAACTGTATCTCTTTTAGATATTTCTACTGAAGTTAATATCTGGAAAGAATTTCACAACTGAAGCTGCTACTTCCTGTTCATCTCTTTCTTGACTTCCTTGGAAAGGAGCTATAAGAAAATATACCAGGATACCAGCTTATCTCAGCCCCACTACCCCACTACCCACACCATGTGCCAATCTCCCTGTTCTGGTGCCTAAGATGGGAATAGAGTTTTGACTGCAAAATGTTCCCTTCTCCTTGCATTTATTATACATGAGAAAAAAATATTTTAGAACTGATTGGTATAATGGAGGGATCATGAAAACAAAGCTTTACAGTTTAAGGATTTAGAAGTTTCTTGCTTTTTCACATTCATTATTTCAACTACAAAAGAAGGTAAATATACCACACGCATCCATGAAATGAAGCAGCCAGGACTCAGTGACTTGCTGAGAAGGTGTAGATTCGTAGTTTTACTGGGTGAAGTTATCTTTCTTTGGAAGAATAGAAGGGATATAGTGTCTGTATTTGTTTTATTTTGTTTTGTTTTGGTAAATGCGCATGTTATTACCAAGAACAAAACAGCAAGGATGGTAAATTATTCACTTCATGACTTCAAAGAACTTCTACTTTATAGATAGTCTCGTAGATCATAGATCATGGGCATAAATAAGAGTCACAGAACTTAGGAGATGGACAGGGCTTTTGTGGTCATTTAGGGCAACCCCTCCTAGGAGGCAATATTTTCCCAACATCTCTGAGAAAAGATGTGCTAGGCCAGACCTTCCTGCTGGTGTGGGTCTGAATTTGGGTGAGAATTTTCACTGGGATGTGGTGCACACTTGCTTTCTCTTTGGCTTCTTTGCAAAGCAGCAAATAAGCAGTCCAAAAACTACACAGCAGCTAACAATGTTGTGGGTCTTCAAGTTCTTGCAGTGTTCACACTGGGGGCATGCTTCCCTCCTGTGTGCCTGCCCTGGAGGGTCTAGGAGATTTACTATTTTGTTTGTTTGCTTCCATGGTCAGAGTTGTCCGTGATCTAACCCAAGAAATAGCTCAGACTGTGAGAACATTTTCCATAATGGGTGGTTGACAACATCATAGTGTTTTCTCTTTCAGTTTGGGAAACATAATTGTCAGCCTTTGCTCGACAGCTGTCGTATTGAAACCGAGGCTGAGTTTAAGTCACAATGACAAGAAACATATTCCTTAAAAAGCCCAGTTTCTAGTACTCTGTTAACACCTTCTTCCTCTCATGGAAACATGAAATCCATCTCTTAAATTTCCAACTTTTTGTTCTAGTCTGAAGCAGCGCCATAAAACTTAACAACCTTTTCTGCAAAACAACCCTTCAAGTATCTCAATGAATTACCTCCTTTCTACAATCACGTTTAGCCTTGGTCTTATTTTCTTTTCTAGTCCCCAAATCCTGATACATCTCTTCCCATAACACAGATTCTCTTGCCTTTATATGCTCTCACTAGAACATTATCCAATGAGTCATTTCCAAATTTAAAGTGTAGATTTCTGGGGCACCTGGGTGGCTTAGTTGGTCAAACGTCCAAGTCTTGATTTCAACTCAGGTCATGATCTCATGGTTTGTGGGATTGGGCCCATGTGGGGTTCTGCCCTGACAATGTGGAACCTGCTTGGGATTCTTTCTCTCCCTGTCTCTCTGCCCCTTCCCCACTCATACACATGAGTGCTCTCTCTGTCTCTCTCTCTAATATAAATAAACATGAATAAAAGAAAAAACAGAAAGTGTAGATTTCTTAGCAGACCCTTGCTGAGCCACAACATTCTCCCAGGATGCACATCTCCACCAAGGATTCATTCCTATCTACATTGGAAATCCTTTATTGCAGTCTTTCCACTAACAGTTGTACGTGTTCCATCTCAGGAAAGAAGGGAAAAGGGGAGGAAGGAAGAAATGGAAGGACAGAAGGAAGGAAAGAAGGAAGGAAAGAAGATTAAAGGGGAAGAGAATAAGAGGGAGGGGCAGAGGGAGGAAAGGAAAGAAGGAACTAGAAGGCAAAAGAGAAAGAGAGTGGGAGAGAGGAAAAGAGGGAAGGAAAGAAGGAAGGAGGTAAGGAGGAAGGGAGGGAGGAGAGGGAAAGAAGAGGGAGTCTGAGGGAGGGAAAGAAAAAGGACCAAAAGAAAGAAGAAAGAAAGAAAGAAAGAAAGAAAGAAAGGAAGGAAGAAAAATTATTTTGGCATGATATGTTCTTAATAAATCATGCAAGTTTTTAAAAGTTTTCCTTCTTTGGCTTCTAACTACTCATAAACTGTTTGATAAATATTACAGTAGGTTTCTGTTGTTTGCCTAAGTAATATCCATTCTCCATTTTTCTAACATTGCCCAAATCTCCTAATGGATCCAGGCCCCGTCACTTCCAGGGCAAGTGTTTTGGGAGAGATGTGTCTAATGTGAGCTTCAGTGGGCCCATGAGATTCTGGTCTGCCCAGTCAAAACACTTTATTCCTTCATCCATGATGACTAGTTCAGAGATAGACATCTGACCCATGTGAAGCCAGAGCTAACCCCAGAATTTTGACTGAAAAGATCACCATAAACTGTATATCATCAAGATTTGGAAGAAAGCTTGAGACTGCTAGTGGCTCCAAGAGGAAAAAGCAGATGTGGGGGGTAAAAAAGCCAACACACACACACACAAAAAAAGGAGCCAGGAGATGGAAACAGCTTCTTGATAACCTGGAAGTACAGAGAGCACACCACACCAGAAAGTCATTTCTACCAATGAACTTTCCAGTTACTGACAGTTTTTGTTTAAGCCCCTTTCATCTGGGTTTCTTTATTTGCAATACAAAGTCATGACTAGTAATATCTACTTTCCCAAAGCAAATATCAAATTGCACTAGAGTTTCCAAAATCAATTAGTCCCAATTTAAAACATGAGGATATTGTTTGTACATCTTTAGCATCATTCCTTTTTCTAATCCTTACCCTTAATGTACCTTATTAATTGTCTAATTATTTAAACAACTCTCTCCCAGGCTATTGTAAGTTACATGGAAACAGGAAGTGTTTATTTGTTCTGTTGACCTTTATATGTCTAGCACAGTGTCAGGCACTCAGTTAACACAACATACATGTTAACATGATTGATAGATAGATAGATAGATAGATGCATACATACACACATACGCACATAGAAATAATTAAATGAACTTTCTATCAACTCTCCCATTCTCTACCGTTCTTCAGAATTTAGTAGCATATGCTTTGGGAACTCATTCACAACATCTTGTATTATTCTAACAGGTTTCATCTTTTGATCACATACTCTCCTGAAATCTTCTCCCTTCTGATTGCATCCTCGATTATGAATTTTCCTGTCTAAGGAATGTTCATTTTATGCAAATAATGTGAGCTCAGAGAGATGCTTCTCAAACTCTTTAACCTTAGAAAATGTCCCTGGTAATGTGTGGTGAGGGTGCTCATCCCATCTGGGAGAACAGATATTGTATCTCCACACTCATACATTTCAGTCTCCTTGAAGGTTTATGCTTTTATGCTTTCTGTTGCATCTCAAGATGAATTAAAATTCCCTCTGATGATTTACTCCCCTTTAAACAATTATCCAGGATCTTTTTGGTTACTTTGGAGACTCTTTTAAGACTCTTAACATTTTATTTGTCTTCTCCCTAGCCATTACACTTAAGAAGGCTATGAATTATCACAATTAACAATATCGTTAAATGCCAGAGTCATTATTCATCCTGATTAAAAACAATACAAGAGCAGACATAGAGATTTCCCTCCTATTCAGGAACTTGTTTAAGAAACATCTGACCTCTGAAGAAGCTTCTGGGAAAACTTACATTTTGTCTATTTGTTATTAAAAATTGATAGGTAAATGCAGATGAAAATGACTCATTTACTTTTATTCAGTCATGCCAAAATTAGCCAAATGGTTTTTGAAGCTGGTAATTTCCATTGCTCTTTGCAATGGAAAAGTGCTACCAATTTACGGAGGCGGGGGTGGGGGGCATTATAGTGGTATCCAATAATGCAATTTGAGCAATAATTCACACACAAATAGCAAATTTGTTACCCTCTGTGCAAAAGCTAAGGCATTTGCATCTGTCAGTATGAACTTACACTGAGTTTGTTCTCAAGAGATTTAAAAATACATGCTAATTAAGTGAAATGCATAGTATCTATTATTAGGAAAAATAGCAATTGTAAGGATGATGATGATAGTGGTAGCTAGATAGCACTTATAAAATTGTTTTGATTTGTTTGTTTGTTTATTTATTGGGGGGGTGTTACAAGTGTGCCAAGCATAGCTTTTAAGTGCTTTATACAAATTAATTTAATTAAATTCTCCCAAACACCGTTTGACGCAGGTAGTATGATTATCCTACTTGAGAATGGGGACAAATATTACACAGATTAGGCGGTAAACAGCCAGTGCTGAGCACCGGAGGTGATGATGATGAACCACAGAGGGTCAGATGCTTTCGTGTGATCATATCTTATAATTTCAATTTTCATTTTCTTTCTAGTACATGGGTTATTTTTAAATATATTAAAAATTTTAAGGACAGAGGTATTTGTTACTCTTGTTGGCTATTTCTGGCTGTTTCTTTTTAATTTTACCTTTTAATTATTTTGTTCAAAGAATGCAGCCTTCTGTTATATAATTTGTTCTGCTTTTAGTTGTGATCTATTACATGACAATTTTAAATACTCTTTTATGAGTGTTTGAAAAAATTGTATTATTGTCTTAAGGGTAGACCTCTCTCTCTTTCCCTGTACATGTATATATAGAATATAGAATATATATACTATCTATGTATAGCTATTCAAATTGTTGCTTGAATTTTACTATTTCTCTTTATTTTGATTTTAATATTCTCATAAAATACATTTACAATGAAGTATCCTAAGGTTCCCACATTTAAGGATTAGTAAATTTTTCCTTATATTTTTATCAGCTTAGTTTTTTTTTTAATATTTATTTTTGAGAGAGATAGAGAGTGAGCAGGGGAGGGACAGAGAGAGAGGGAGACAAAGAATCCAAAGAAGGTTCCAGGTTCTGAGCTGTCAGCACAGAGCCTGATACATGGCTTGAACTCACAAACCATGAGATCACGACCTGAGCCGAGGTCGGATGCTTAACTGACCAAGCCACCCAGACGTTCGTATCCATTTTGTTGTGTATAGTTCAATACCATATTTTAGGTGTATAAGGTATTATAATTTTACTGTTACCAATATAAAATATTTTTAGCTTGTCTCATTCATCAGTTTGTTTTCTGCTATTATAATTGACTTTACAATGCTAGTGCAATGCTTGCTTGTTTTTGTTGGGGTGGTGGTTGTTAAAATTTGCCACATGTACTTTCCCTATTATTTTATTATCATATTTTTAACTCTCTCACTCTCTGTAACATATAGGTAGGTTTGAGATTGTTGTAAAGTTGATGTCTTTCATGATTTTATTTTATTTTATTTTATTTTATTTCATTTTTTGCCTGGTGTTAGGGCCATTGTTTTATAATAAGAAAATGTAAGTAATTTGTGTTTATGGTTCCTACTAACTTACTTAACATTTCTTAGGTTGGGGTCCTCAGAGAGGAGAGTGAGAAGGAAAGGTTTATGTGCTTCTGCTACATTAGAGAGTGTGATCCCAGGGAAAAGCAGTGAGGTCAAGAGGAGGCAAGAAGGGGGAGTCAGTAGAGAATGTGTTATTGAGCTGGCTGCCACAAAATAAAACTGATGCTTGACCTTCAGAATCCCTCGCCCAGAAACCATACGACTTAGCACAGTATGAGCTAGGGAGACAGGGGTGAAAATTTTTCCACTCACTCTTGCTGACATACTGCTCAGAATTTTAGATGATGGACTATTACTTCCCCATGACTCTCTTCCTCACCGCCCCATATGCTGGTTGGATGTAGATGAGCATTAGGTGAGGATCCTTAGCTTTCTACACTTATATGTGAGAGACAAAGGGTGGGAAGAGGAGGCATGAATGGGGCACAAGGCAAGGACACTTAAGTGACAAGCCATGAGGTTGTACCTGTAGAAGTTGGTCATAATATTCTCAGAGCTGATCATCACAGAGGTGGCCTAGAGAAGAGCGGTGGGTCTGAGAAAGTATAAACAAATGGTGCATTAGAGCCTTTTAAAACAGTTTTCTTCTTGACATTTAATTGTGTTTCTATTTAATTTAATTTAATTTATTTTATTATTTTATTTTCTTATACTGAATTGTTTCTTCCCATATTCTTTCTAGTTTAAGGCATAATGCATCATACACCTGTTACTGATAAATGTTTAATATACATGTTTATGTTAAATTTTGAAGAATAATTTAAATTAGTATCTATTTTTTTTAAGTTTTATTATTTTTTTTATTCTGAGACAGAGAGAGACAGCAAACCATGGAGGGGCAGAGAGAGTGGGAGAGAGAGAATCCGAAGCAGGCTTCGCACTGTCAGCACAGAGCCCAACGTGGCTTGAATGCAGGAACTGTGAGATCATGACCTGAGCCAAAACCAAGAGTTGGACATTCAACCGATTGAGCCACCCAGGTGCCCCTAAATTAGTATCTCTTTAGAAAATGGACATCACATACATTCACCATCCTTGTACCCTACATGCTCCACCTCTGTCAGCCACTCCCTATGCTCACATTCTCAGGGTTTAGTATCGACAAAAATTTTGCAATATCCCTAGGTTGTTACACACAACTGTGTTACGTGTTTCTTTTCTTTTTAATTTTTTTTAATGTTTGTTTATTTTTGAGAGACATAGAGAGAGACTGAGCATGAGCGGGGTAGGAGCAGAGAGAGAGGGAGACACAGAATCCAAAGCAGACTCCAGGCTCTGAGCTGTCAGCACAGAGCCCGATGTGGGGCTCAAACTCATGGACTGTGAGATCATGACCTGAGCCGAAGTCAGACACTTAACCAACTGAGCCACCCAGGTACCCCTATTTTCTGAATTTTTAGAAAAAAAATCTGTTTTTGAGCTCACTAGTTTCCTTTATAGCTCTATCTATTTCTCAATTCAACCCATCATGTGAGTTTTCTAATTGTTTTATTTCAATTTGAAACTAAAAGTTTAAAGCAAACTCTTTCTAATCGCAGCTGTTTCTCTGCTTGGGAAGGGTAAGGGAGGAGTTACCTATCTGTTCCAGGAATCGCCATAGTGAATGACCAGGTAGCCATCCATTCACTCTGATCATAAGGGTCCTCTGGCCTGTAAAAACCTTGGCAGATGATCATTCAATACAAAATTGGGGGGCTCTGGTTTCTTATGCTTATTTTATTTTCTTCATAGTGCTTTTTAATCTCCATTCTAAGTTCCAGGGATTCCTCAATATTCAGGTTCTCTGATGGTGCTCTTCAGGCTTTTTGGTGCTCATTTTGAATGCTTATTTGTTTTTGAGAAAGAGAGGTACAGGGAGAGAGAGCAGGGGAGGGACAGAGATAGGGAAACGGAGGACCCAAAGCCATCTCTGTGCTGACAGTAGAGAGCCAGATGCAGAGCTCAAACTCACTAACCCTGAGATCATGACCCGAGCTGAAGTCCCTCTCCTAACCCACTAAGGTCCCAGGAGCCCCTGGTGCTCATTTTGAAGATGCACGTGTGTGTGCACATGTGCGTGCATGTGTGTCTATGTGTGTGGGAGTGCGTGTGTGCCTGTGCATGTGTGCACATGTGTGTGCATGTGTGTGCGTGCAGGTGTGTGAGTGCAGCCACCTTTTCCAGTGGTACACCCCCTACCTTCTCCCTCTTGCTCTCTTCTGTCCTACTTTGTTACCTGGCTTTTTCTCATTTTATGGGATTTTGAAAAACAGCATAATAGCGTTGTGTACTCATCCTATCCCTTTAATACAATCTGCAGTACACTTTCTAATTAAGTATACACATTTAGGACACTTGGTTTTCAATAAAACATACTTACCAAAAGGAAAGAAAAATGAATTCATGTATCTGAGTTTATACAGTGGATAATATTTCTTATCTTAAATTTTTGTTAACTTTAGCATATTGCCTGCCATCCCGCGGTGGACTCAGTTTCTGAACCAGAATAAAACTTAAAGTGATACATTAAGAAACCACCAAGTCTTGAGATCTACCATGTTTCTAAATGATGTGACCTGAAAAACTGCATATTATCACCTGAGATAAATATTAAATATGTAAACTTTAAAAGATATAAACTGTTTACAATAGTTTAATCTAGTAAATAAATCATAAGTATTTATTAATTTCTATATATAAATCGCAGTCTGCATTAGTTGTTACAGATTATACGGTCTTAGAATTTAATTTCAGTTGCAATTTTTGTCACGCATGTGGCTGCATGTGTACACATTTAAATCTCTATATTTATAGATTATCTCATTAATAGGAGCTTCATTCAAGGATATTTAGCATTCCAAGGAAATACAAATATAAATATGAAAAAAGCTAGTGTAGTTATCTACACAACCTAAATACAGAACTAATCCTGCATGCTTCAGGGATCTAATGGGATCTTGGGGTCCATTACATGGCACAATTGGTTTAAAATTATAAAGTGTCTCAAATTTTGAAAATTAAAAGTTACCTACAAGTAAAGCAAATGACAATAACAAAATGTTAGAACAACATATGGCACTAACCAAATTGATTCTAAATGGCCACCTGTCCTTATACCTGTAATTTCCCCAACAGATAATTATTGGGTACCTGCTTCTCAGTACTGTTTTAGGTATTAAAAATATGAAGATGAACACAGAAACAAATTCCCAATCTAGAATGATTCTTACTGTTGCATTTCTAAAAATATCTAGTAAGATAAGAAACAATAGTAACAGTATTTTTTGTTAAATATTGTGCTTTACAGTCAAAACAAGAAGTTATTAAAGATATGCCATGACCATAAATTTAAAGAATTAATATTGTAAAATGTCCATACTACCCAAGTCAATCTGCACATTGGATGCTGTCTCAACAAAAATGCAAGTGGGATTTTTCACAGAACTAGAGCAAATAATCCTAAAATTTGCATGCAACCATAAGAAACTCTGACTAGCCAAAGAAATCTTGAGGAAAAAGCAAAGCTGGAGGTATCACACTCCCTGACTTCAAGCCATATTACAAATCTGTAATAATCAAAACATCATGGAACTGACACAAAAAGAGACACATAGATCAAAGGAAAAAAATAGAGAATCCGGAAATATATACATACTTACATGGTCAATTAATCTTCAACAAAAGGCAAAAACATAAAATAGGGAAAAGATAGTCTCTCCAGTAAATGGTTGAGGAAACTGGACCATTTGTCTAACACCATATGCAAAAATAAACTCAAAACTGATCAAAGACTTAAATGTAAAACCAGAAACCATAAAACTAGAAGAAAACATGGGCAGTAAGCTTTTGGACAATGGTGTAAGCAATATTTTTTTAGATCTGTCTCCTCAGATAAGAGCAACAAAACAGAAATAAATGGGACTACATCAAACTAAAAAGCATTTACACAGCAAAGGAATCCATCAACAAAATGAAAAGGCAGCCTACTAAATCAGGGAAGATTTTGCAAATAATATAACTGATAAGGGGTTAATATCCAAAATATATAAAGAACTTATACAACTCATTATCAAAAAAACGAACAATCCAACTTGAAAATGGGCAAAGGACCTGAGTAGACGTTTCTCCAAAGACATATAGATGGCCAACAGACACAAGAAAAGATGCTCACCATCACTCATTATCTGGGAAATGCAAATCAAAACCACAATAAGATATGACCTCACAGCGGTCAGAATGGCAAACAGACAAGAAATCACAAATATTGGTGAGGATGTCAAGTAAAAGGAACCCTTGTACACTGTTGGTAGGACTGCAAAATGGGCCAGCCACCATGAAAAACAATAAAGTTTCCTTGATAAATTAAAAATACAGCCATCATATGAGCCAGCAACTTCACTTCTGGGTATTACCTGAAGAAAATGAAAACACTAATTCAAAAAAATATATACACTCCATGTTGTTTGCGACAGCATTTTTTTTTTCAATAACCAAGACATGGAAGCAACAACCTAAGTGTCCATTGATAGATGAATGAATAACGAAGACACAATATACATACACAATGGAATGTTACTCGGCCATAAAAAAGAATGAAATCTTGCCATTTGTGACAACATGGATGGACTTAGGGGATATTATGTTAAGTGAGATTAGTCAGACAGAGAAAGACAAATACCATATGATTTCACTTATATGTGAATCTAAAAAAACAAAACAATGGAACAAACAAAACAGAACAGACATAGACTCAGAAAGACAGACTCAGAACAGACATAGACTCAGAGAAAACAAACTGATGATTACCAGAAGAGAGAAGGGAGGGTGGGATGGGCAATATAGGGAAAGAGGATTAAAAGTTACAAACTTCCAGTTGTAAAATAAGACACAAGATACAATGTATAGCACAGGGAATATATTCAATAATATTGTAATAAATTTGTATAGTGGCAGATGGTGGCTGTATTTACAGTGATGGTCACTTCCTAACGTATATAAATGTTGAATCACAATGTTTTACACCTGAAACTAATATACTATTGTATGTCAATTATTTTGATTTTTAGAGGAACTATTTTAGGAATTAATAGATGTCTAAAACTAGGTTCCCCACCAAGTTTGGGAAATTTAGGGATTTGTGAAGGTCATAATGGGTATTCTTCAAACTATTCAGCATTTTCTTAGAGAAATTACAGTTTTAGTCTCGGTGTCCTCAGTAAGGTTGCAAAGACTCACTAAAAGATTAATATTTCTTTTCTTTTGTTGGAAATGCATTAACTCAGTCTTTACTCAGTTTAGCAGCGGTAAATGTGTAAGCTTTGACATTGATGCAAATTTGAATTCTGGTCTCATAGGTTACATTATATACACATATAATAGAAGATTCAGCATAAAATAACCACCTACCTGTAGGCGTTCAATGTGGTGTTTGTTAACAAATGTAGTATGTATGTTTACATAGTGTAAAAATTTAAATACAATTGATTTGAGCTTAATACCCCGGTAGGTAGATTTATATCATCATAATCTATTAGGTTAAAATGTGGATGCTCTAAAACAAACAAACACAATGAAACCCCATGGGCTCATAAAAATATAATGAGAAATACATTATGTGCTGATAAGAGATAATACTTCATGCAAATGTGGCATTTCATATCTCTTTGTGTTTAGGAATTAGCTTGTCAGCTATGCAAACGCTAGTCATTATTTCTTAGCATCCTCTGATCCTTAAGTAGCACACAGAAGCAGGTGCTATATTTCACTCATTTAGTACATTACAGAACTGTAATTTTTTCGATAAAACTAAAAAGAACTAGATCACACTATCTTCTTTGATCAATGTTCAGAACAAATATATGGCAGAGAATTATTAAACAGTACCTCAAGCATACTCTGTCCAGAGGGCAATAGATTATTTAGCACCATGTCAAATCACATAAGCTAATTCAGATATGATAAATTGCAATAAAAAGCACACTGATGTTTTTATTCCTGTATTCTAATAATGAGTATAAAGCAATGTTAACTATAATCAATCAGACACATTTATTAGCATGATAACCCACCGATTACTATGTATTGGCTATGAAACAGGTAACAGGATACGATAATAAAAAAGATAAAGACATTACTTACAGTATATGGGCTCTTTTACTTTAGGAATAATAAGTATAAAGGTAAGTGTAACAATACTAATTTGTTGAAAATGCAGTTAAATTCACAAATATTGACACTTACTGGCTGCTTCTTTTTGCCTCCCTGGGTTGTAAATAAGAAGTACATTAAATAACTTGAAATTTTCTCACATTCATTTTCAGTGCATTTAGCCTTCACCTCATAAAAATGTGTATTGGCTCCAGGCATGAAATTTCCCAGATAGTCAAAAACAAATCTGCCCAATCAATGCCAATAATTTTCTAAGTATTTTGAAAATTAATATTTATAAAGGACGAAAGGTTACTTGCCTAACTTTGCAATTAAATGACTATTTTCTCTTCCTAAATAGAAATTAATGAATCAATGTTTATGCAATTGTCTGCTTGCCAATTAAACACTTATCTTAGAATTCATAAATGTCCTTGCTCTTCAAGGAGTCAGCAACAGAGCATTCTTTCTTTTTTCTTTGTTTATAAACTTTCTTTTGTATACTTTTCCCTTATCCTTCATGCTTAACTATTTTTTTTTTCTCATCCTCTTTGTTTTTTACTCCTTGCCCTTTCCTTTTCTTCTTCCCCCTGAGCCTCCCTGCACAGGGAGAGGCTAGCGATGGACCACAGTCCAGCAAGGTGGGAAGCAGCAGCTGAGGGCCTGGCTGAGGCACGGGAGAGACGCAATATGTTCAGAAGTGCTGATCACCTTAGTTTAAAACATTTTGAAGCCACAAGGGAGGACATTCCCTGGCCTATAATCTAGGTACTCAATTTTTTTTTTCCATTGGGTTTTCTCTTTCTTGCTTGCTTGCTTTCATTTATTCTTTTATTCTTTCTTGTGTTTTTTTTTTTTCTGCAATGAACAGAAGATTTCAATGTTCAGCAGTGTTCAAAGTGCTCAGTCATTGGCAGTGCCCCTGAGGCAGGGCCAGGCAGTAAAGAGCTAGGCATCGTAAGGATGGCAAGGAGAGACTGTCCAGTTGTACACGTGAGAGCTTAACCCAAAGTTGAGACAATGGCTGTGCATCTGGAAAAGACCAGGAAGATACTGAGAATAAGAAAAAGAGACTGTAGAACTCAACAATAGGTTTCGAAAGGACAGAAATGAGTCACAGATTGGAAATGGAATAAATGCACATTTATGCATTCTTTCCCATCTGTTTTTTTAAAAAGCACATATATCACCTGATGGTTATCTGAACGAGAGCCCTGCTGAAGAAGATGACAGTCAGACTAAGCCAAGCAGACAAGTAACATCGCTAGAGGGAACAGTCCTAGAAACAGGTTTTACGATTTAGCATAGATATGTCTTTTTTCTTAAAAGAAACAATCTTGGCTTATATTTTATTCATAGAAGCCATTCTTTACTCTATTGCCTTGAGTGATTTTGGCTGTGTGGAGATGTGAGTATAGTAGTTTTAAATTCACCTGTGCCCTTGAAACAGCAGCCTCTGGTACATTCAACATTGTTACCCTACTGCTATTCTGCCTTCTCTGTGAGCCTCTCTCCTTTTTTCAGAAAATTGTGTTCTGGTGCTATTACCGAATTAACACTTTGCTTAAATATATACATACAGACGGACACGCACACGTACATTTGGGACCGAATGTGTAAAACCCAAGAACAGCAAAAAGGCATCTTCTCCATGAAGAGGATTTGAAGTGTCTAAAATACTCTTTCTCCCCTAGTTGTTGGGGAGACTTATTAATAATGAGTGGAAACGATACATATTAAACAGAAAGTATATCTTTCCTTTCATTTAGAAATAGTAAGCATAATGTTCCTGAATCTGCCTCCCATATTAAAGGATAATTTGCCTGTCTACAATTTAGTGTTCATTTGTATACTAAATTTAAAGATGTAATGATACATTCCTAAAAAGAATTTGAACTGTACTTTCCAACATTATCTGCATATTGGGATCTTCTGGAAAGCTTTAAAAATACCGAAACCTGAATTTCACCCTCAGAAATTCAGGTTTTTAAAATTCTCCCTGACCGAGGTTCCTGGGTGGCTAAGTCAGTTGAGCATCCGGCTTTGGCTCAGGTCATGATCTCACGGTTTGTGGGTTAGAACCCCGCATCAGGCTCTGTGCTGACAGCTTGCTCAGAGCCTGCAGACTGCTTTGAATTCTGTGTCTCCTTCTTTCTCTCTGCCCGTCCCCCACTCATGCTCTGTCTCTGTCTCTCAAAAATAAATAAATGTTAAAAAAAATTAATTCTCCCTGGTTTATCTCATGAATTGCCCTGGTAAAGAATCACTATATTAGGGTCTGCCTATACATGAAAAAGAAAAATTTCTTCTCCAAACCTACCTAACTATATAATAGGATGTTAGAGGAAAGTTCCTCCTGAAATCAACCTCATTCCATTTATAATTCTTTCACTGAATAATCCTGGTAAAGAGTTAATCTGGGCCAACCCTGACCTGAGAGAACATAGTCTATAAAGATTAGAAGAGGGATTTTTGAACCAGAGTCTTCAACTGGAATGGTGGCTCAAACTTTTATCTGCTGAGATATTTAGGAAAAGATGAATCCCTAATAAAACATCATAAATTTCCTCATCTATAAAGTAGAGGTGATTAAAGATCATATTCAACGGGGCGCCTGAGTGGCTCAGTCACTTGAGCATCCAACTTTGGCTCAGGTCATGATCTCACGGCTTGTGGGTTCAAGCCGCGTGTCGGGCTCTGCGCTGACAGCTTGGAGCCAGGAGGCTGCTTTGGATTCTGTGTCTCCCTCTCTCCCTGCCCCTAACCCACTCGCATTCTGTCTCTGTCTCTCTCAAAAATAAACATTAAAAAAATTTAAAGAAAAATCATATTCAACAACCCAGGGGCTACTCAAATGAAATGGAAGATAATATGTGTAAGACTTAGCACGCAGGAAATATTCAGTGTGTATATTCTCCCTCTCTACAACTGACTTGTAACCTTTCATGTTATCTGCTGCTCATTTAGTATAAAATAGGAAGAAGCAAGTGAAGGTAATCAAAACCAAGTCAGTCTACTAACTACTTTGGCAATATCTCTTTAAAGACTGGGGAAAAGGTTGGTACTTACAAGTTTAAGGGGGGGGGGATGATTTAAAAAACACACACACAAAGCAAAATGTTTTTGTCTTGATAAGTACCATTCAACTTAAAATACTGAGCTATGAGAGATATGAGGTTATACCAAAGACACTGCTGATGCTGAAAAAAATTCATAAGCACACATGTGAAATTGTTTTCCACAATTTAGGGCACAAAGGCAGGATGACAATGTAATACAATTGCAGAGTGCTAGGAATACAAACCTGAGAAAAACAAGCAAGTTTCTTGACTCTACAGTTAACCTTCTGGAGAAAGATATATTTTGATCAAGTAATCCTACAGGTCACTGGAACAAATTGAATGCTGCAGATAGAAGGGAATCAAATGTGGATAACAGCATACTATTTAGTGGTAACAAAGTTGCCCGCTTGAGAGAGATGTAAGCACCCTGGACTAGGGTGGGGTGGTGGAGACAGCGAACAGTTGATTTGCACAAACTATGTGGTCAAGAGAACCACTGGGATTTGCATATAGAAAGGATTTATGCATGTACTATTTAGGAGGTTCGTTAAATCAACAGGATTTGGAGAAGCTTACCTGTGATACTTATGTATCTGACTTGAGTTGCCAGACCAGCTAGGCTACTATTCAGTAAAATTGTGTATACTAAATAAATCTTTCATTTGGAGTGGAAGACCATGTTATGAACAAGTGAGTTTGATATTCCCTTGGAGTATCCAAGAAGAGAAGTTAGGTAAGCAGTTGGATAAATCCTTGGCCCCCTCAGAGGAGAGATGTGAGAAGCAGATAGACATCTGTGGGTATTGACTATGGATGGTGAGGGGGCAAATGAGGCTGTGTGCATGGGAGATCATAGTCAGATAAAACACACAGCAAGAAGAGTGCACACATTTTTATTGAGGTCTGCCTATGCTAACACTAACTGCCAATCACTCTGGTGTTTAAAATAGCCTACCTAACCCACAGGTACTCTTCCTTAGAAGCTGTTCGGAAGCAAAAATAAAGGGAAGCCTGGGTGGCTTACCTGGTTGAGTGTCCATCTCTTGATTTTGGTTCAAGTCATGATCTCATGGTTCATGATGTTGAACCTGCATTGGGCTCCACACTGACAGTGCTGAGTTTGCTTGGGATTCTCTCATTCTCCTTATCTCTCTGCCCCTCCCTTGCTCTCAGGCATGCCTGTTTCTCTCTCTCTCTCAATAAAATAAATAAACTTAGAAAAAAAAAGTGAAAGCAAAGCTGCTCATCAACGACTGTTTCTTCCATATATTTGGAAGTCCAAGCAGGAAGCCAAAATTTCCAAAAGGCCCTTTGATACAGTCATTGTGTAGAATGATCAATAGAATATCAGATTGAGAACTTGGAAGACTGTTTTGCCATTTCAGTTTAGAATTCAGTTCAGAATCCTAAGATTGTTTTGAATCCCTAAAGAAATAGTTACCCCTGGGGATTTTGCCAAAATCGTCTCCTTTAAAAAATAATTTTCATGTTTGTCAGCTGCAGTCCATAATCTAAAATTTAATCAGAGATCTTAAATCTCTTCTGAATCTCCAATGATCTTAGCAGCTTTAAAGGCATTTGAGAATTACTAGTTCTGTCCATCTTACTGCAGGGAAAAGAGCAAAAATGCAATATTGAAGGATTTTTCCTATGTTAAGCAACTCCCTCTGCTCCAAAATGCAGAAAACACCAGCTTTTTACTTAAAATTCTATTTCTAACCACCTTAGGCAGAGTGGTTGAATTCTTACTATTCAGGGACAGTCAGTTTAAAACTTCAACAAGTTGGGGGTGCCTGGGTGGCGCAGTCGGTTAAGTGTCCGACTTCAGCTAGGTCACGATCTCGCGGTCCGTGAGTTCGAGCCCCGCGTCGGGCTCTGGGCTGATGGCTCAGAGCCTGGAGCCTGTTTCCGATTCTGTGTCTCCCTCTCTCTCTGCCCCTCGCCCGTTCATGCTCTGTCTCTCTCTGTCCCAAAAATAAATAAACATTGAAAAAAAAAATTAAAAAAAAAATAATAATAAAAAATAATAAAACTTCAACAAGTAAAATTAGGCTACCATTTCTTAAGTTTAATCTTACCATTCCGGGTCAAGAGTGCTTTGGTAATTTGGATTCCAAATGGAGTGCAGGAAGCAATTAAGAGGGTGCTGCTATGAATCGTGTACCACACTCACAATTGAGAGGCCCAGTTTCCATTCAGCCCATCTAGCCCACAGTACATGTTTGTGAACTGAACTCTGTGTTAACATGAATTTCTCACCTTCCCTAGCCCTATATCTTCCTTATAAGGACTGGATGTTTTGTGGTTGTTGTTGTAGTTTTACATTTAATTGTTAAATATTTCAGACCTTCGGGTGAGAAGTGTTATAATGAATAGCAAGTTTCATTATGTTAGTTTAGGAAATAACTATTTTTGATTTTTTAAAGAAATTAAACATTAAGGATACAGTCAAGAAGCACCTGGGAGGCCCAGTTGGTTGAGTGTCTGACTTTGGCTCAGGACATGCTCTCACAGTTCATGAGTTCAAGCCCTTCGTAGGGCTCTGTGCTGACAGCTCAGAGCCTGGAGCCTGCTTCAGATTCTGTGTCTCTCCCTCTCTCTGCCTCTCCCCCACTGCTCTGTCTCTCTCTCTCTCTGAAAAAAATAAATAAACATTAAAAAAATTTAAAGATACACTCAAGGTCCCCTTTCTAGACTTCTCCTGGATTAGTTTTTCTTCTTCCTCTGAAGTCATCACTTTTGGAAATTCAGTGTACATAAAATAAAAGCTTTTTTTTTTTTTTTTTTTAATAGCCAAAGGTCTACCAGATCCTCACCTGTGACTGTAGAGGGAGGGAGTCAGAGACTGTGCTAAATCTATAGGTATTGGTCCCTTATGTGTTAAAATTATAACCATTCCTATATGTAATATATATATATATTTATTATATTATATTTATTTTTTATATATATAATTATGAAAATTTTTTTCAGACCATTTAAAACTATTGAAATCTGTGGAGTAACAAACAGTATTTTACAACTTTGGATTTCAAATTATTTTCATCATCATAGGTGACACATGGTTTTTAAAATAAATAATGAAAATAATTAAAGCTATCTGCTTCTCAAAGTTGGAAGTTTCAAGTGAAGTAAAGTCCTCTGCAAATTTTAAAATCAAATGCTTTTTTAAATATTTTAATTTTTTAAAAGTTCATTTATTTAGATAGATATATGTGTGTATGTGTCTGTATATATATATATATATATATATATATATACATATACACATATATATTATGTGTTCTATATTTTCATTGCATAATTGTGTATCCATAGTGTTTTGGTTTTTATTCCCTTTATTTAAATAGGATTATACTACATGTAATATTGGTGCCTTGCTTTTACTCAGTATTTCATTTATGTTGGTAGAGCTAACTTTAATTCATTCCAACTAGTACATAGTGTTGGAACTCAGGACACACTACCCCAAGATATGGCACCTTGGCATACTAAATAATATAAGTTTAAGGAATTTGAGAAAACAGCAGAGCAGGAAGGTCACTCTGATCTCCACCTCCACTTCTCTTCCAAAGCAGGTCGTAAAACCCTCATGTAAGAGATGCCCTCCCTATACCCACAGTAAAGGAGCATCTTTGTCTCCAAAGATGTGGGGATACCAGTTGAATCCAAATAAGCAGGCTTTGCTAAGTTTCCTCCAGTTTAACTACACCTATCTCATATTCTTTGGCCCTCCACATTTCTCTACAATTATCCACTTTTCATCAAGCCTAGAATAAAAACACTTAGATTTAACTAGGCTCTGTTTCCTTGTAAGGCTTCTGTGTAACTTAAAACCTATATTAAATAAACATACATACTTTTCTCCTGTTACTCTCTTTTTGTCAGTTTAATTTTCAGACCCAGCCAGGAACCCTAAGAAAGTTAGGAAAATGTTTCCTCCCCTACAGTAGTATTCCGTTTACCAATATACCACAATGTACTCTTCCATATTCCTGTGATGAATGCTAGGTTGTTAATAATTTTATTACTATAAATAATGAAACAGTGAGCACTATTGGTCTGGCACATGCCTTCTTGTTCATATGTGAAAGTCTACTACATAGAATATTTATTTTTGGATATAGATTATAAGATTGTTAGCCTTTTCCACCACATTGCATAATTGCTCTCTGAAGTAGTTGTAAAACTGTAGTAACAGTGGGAGTGTTTGTTTGTTTGTTTTCATTTCTTTACCAAAATGTAGTATTTTCTTTTTTTCATATGTTGGCACAATTTTATCTCAGAGTTTCACAGCTACATCTATGAAAAGTTGGTACCACCACCATTGTCACTTTCATCTCTATAAACACCATCAGCTCCCTGATTCTTTTCATATGCACAGTTCTTAAACACTTATGTACAATAGAATGGACTACATACTGTAATCTGATATGTAACTGGACATAAATCAAAACATCATAAGCAAAATCTTTATTTTGTTCACCATATATTAGCTAGTGACAGTGAAAACAATTATAATTCTGATTCTCTAATAAAAAGGGGGGATTACATAATCATTGATGAGGCCATACCACATGTACCATGAACTTCAAGGAGCCAAGCACAAAATTCTGCTCCTGCTTGAGTCAGACATGGCATCTGACCCATCGTAAACTAGGAATTCGGTCAAATTATCAAACCATTTTTTAGCTCCTTTTAGCTCCTCTTCAAAATCCCTTCATTTCATGTATTTGAATTAAAGACACTATGCTTAGTTTTGACCAAGCTCCTTTTTTTAAAGTTGAAAAGCGATTTTTCAAATTTTGCGACCCAAAGAAGTGAAATAACTTGATGAAGTCAGATTACAACCTTTAACTTTTAACACGTTTTACCTGATTTTTTGGCAACCTAGGGCCCTGAAATAAGGTGCACTGCCAAAACATGCTGACCCTCTTATCCTGGAGAACAGTTCAAGCCATCCACATTTTGCTGCTCCACATATTTACTCTAACATCTCAACTATTACTTACCTATTATTTGAGGACTTTTCTCCTTGCTTATCAAGCTGGTAAACGAACTAACAAGTATTTACAGTGGCTTAATGCCCCATCTACCCTAGAAAATATTTGCCCTGGAGACAATTATTTTACTCAGTTTCTTTTTTAAGTCTCTCAAAAATATTTTTCTATAAGTATCAAACTAAGCTTCTTAAATGTAGGGGGAAAACAGAAATAATCTTGGAAGGTTTTTATTATTATTATTATTATTTTGATTTACTTAGGTATCTTTAAGAAAACTCCTCTACCATCACCCACCCCATAAAGTCCTGAGACAATAGCGCTCACCATTTAAATTCAAAGACACAAGCACAGCATGCTAAAGGAAGTAAGGCGAGTACATAGGTAACTGTTTTTAGTGCCTATTAAATATTGTTAAATTATAATGAAACATTTAAGAAAATATATGTGACATTCAAATGAACACCAAATGATTTCATTTCACACTAGTCAATATTAAATTAACTCCATATTACATGAAAACATTAAACATTACTGAAATAAGCAATAAAAGAAAATTATGCTGCAATATCACAAACATATCATTATTGGAAATTTGTTATTAAAAAAAAGAATAGGGTAAATATTGTAAAACTGTTTTAAAGTCATTTATTTTAGAAATAATTAAAGGGAAATAACATCATACCAGAAGTTCCATTATGTGTTTTAAATCAATGAACAAATGGAACACACTCCAATGTAGGCAGGCATAAACAAATTGCAGTTTGCACAATGCAGTGCTTACTAAAGGTAATTGAAGTGACTGAAAATAACCAAATATCTAAACAATGTATAGAGTCTATAAATGCTCACTTTTCTTTTTTTTTAAATTTTTTTTTAACGTTTATTTATTTTTGAGACAGAGGGAGACAGAGCATGAATGGGGGGAGGGTCAGAGAGAGGGAGACACAGAATCTGAAACAGGCTCCAGGCTCTGAGCTGTCAGCACAGAGCCCAATGGGGGGCTCGAACTCACAGAGTGCGAGCTCATGACCTGAGCCAAAGTCAGAGGCTTAAATGACTGAGCCACCCAGGCGCCCCAATGCTCACTTTTAAAATTATGTTTTAAAATTAAAAATTAAAATAACTGACTGAAGGGATTGCTAACCTAAACAGTCCTGAATTTGTAATAGACACACAAATTTGGCCAACTGATTTGAATATTTAAATTGTTCCAAATTATGCACTTCATTAAAACAAAAAGTTTATTTTGTCTTTATACCCATAACCATTATTTCCACACATTCATTCACATTGCAGACATATTTAAGTATTACCAATAATTTAAATCACTCAAGTGATTAGTTAAATTGCAGAAAACATAACACCATAATTACTCTACAATAATATTTTGATTAATTTGACCTCTGTTTAATCATGCTCAATAGATATTTATGGGTTATTTGATTAATGGGCCATTTTGATTTAGATTGATTCTGTAATAAACTCAAGGATACCAGTTTCATTGGGTTTTTTTGGTTAGTGTTGTTCTTGTTTTGCTTTATCCAGTCATTCCTCGAAACACGCATACACACTTAACTGTATGCCCAATCTACAGCAAGCTGGGACACATACATAAGAGATCCTTAAGGAAATCACAGATTCACATGGAAATCAGACACACAGGACATATTGTGTGGCTCACTGTGCTTGGGGACTACAGTCAAGCCCTAAGAGTCCAGAGAAATTGTGCGTGTTGGATTTGGGGCATCATCACTTTCTGGAAAAGAACAACCTGGGTGGAGTCTTGAAAGACTATGTCAACTAGACAAAGTTGAGGAGAAGGATCAGTACAAACAGCTCATGCACCCTACAGCAGCATCCAGTGCACCAAGCTCAGGAGACCATGATGCCCAGGTTAAGTGGTGAGATGAGCTTGGATGGAGTGGGAAACAAATGGCCACAGTAGGCAGGAAATATCAACACCAGGTCACAAGGGCGCTCATGCCATTGTGAGGAATTGGGGCTTGATGACCACAAAGAAGCCCTTAAAAAAATGTAAACAGGGAAATGGCATTGTCAGATGTGTATTTCAGAAAGCCATTTTAGCTGCTTCATTATTGTTAAATATTTCTTATAATTTACATAAATTAAGTAGACATAAGAGGAAGCTATGTGATGACCTCCCAGTATCACTCTGACCTGTGTCTGTAGAAGGACTCAGAGCCTATGCTAAATATATGGGTACTGGTCCTGTAAATGTTAAACTACAATAGTAAAGGAAAGGGTGGGCACTTGTTTGGTCCTTTGTGTCTGCCCGTTAAGCATGGAGGTAAACCAAAAGAGCTCAGGAGTAGAGCTGGAAGTTCACTAAAGTTAGGATCTGTAAACTCGTGGCCTGCAGGACACTTGTGGCCCATTTCCTGCTTCTCTTAACATAGTTTGTTGGAACACCGCCATATCCTCCTACCTTTACACATTGCCTATGGTTAGTTTTTCACCGTATTAGCAGAATACTCCCCAAAGAAACCATAGGGTATACAAGCCTAAAATATTTACACTCTGGCTCTTATAGACAAAGTTTGGCAATTCCTGACTTAAGAGATCACTCAGTCCCAAATCTGTATTTTTTCCAAACAATCATACTTTATTTGCTCTTTATTTCTTCTTATACCCCACACATGCCTGGGATCATTTTCCTTCTGCCTGAGGTACAACTTCGAGATTTTCTTCTGTAGTAAAGTCTGTCACAATGACCCTTGCTTGACTGGGAACAACCCTTTTTCACCAACATTCATGAAATGTTTTCTGGGTTGCAATCATTCTCTTTCACACATAGAAGACATGATTCCTCTATCATTTGTCTTACTTTGTTACTGTTAACAAGGCAACTGTCAGTCTAACTCTTGCTCCTTTGAAGATAACCTTTTCTTTTTTGTTTGCCTCTGGCCTCTCTTAAGATTTTTCTCTTAGTCTTTTTTTTTTTTCCTGCACCTTCAATGTAATGTACTTAGTTGCAGATTTCTTTTTAAGTACCCTGCAAGAGATCTGTGGGCTTTTTGAATCTGCAGATTACTGTCTTTTTGGGTCTAGAAAATTCTCAACCCCTGTCTCTTCAGATGTTCGCTGACCCATAGACTCTCTTCTCTCTACCTAAGACTCTGATCGCCTGTCCCAGAACTTGTTAGGGTGTCATTCATGCTTATGTTTTTTTTAAGTTTATTTATTTATTTTGAGAGAGAGAGAGAGAGAGAGAGCGCGTGGAAGAGAGCACATGCTTGCATGTGTGAGGGGCAGAGAGAGAGGGAGAGAGAAAATCCCAAGCTGGCTCTGTGCTATCAGTACAGAGCACAACATGGAGCTTGATCTCACAAACCACAAGATCATGACCTGAGCCTAAACCAAGAGTTGAGTGCTTAACTGCCTGAGCCACCCAGCACCCCTGTTGTCCATGGTTATTAGTTTCCATCTTGGGTCTTTCTGGTTTTTCTAAATAATTCTTTTCAAATCATCTTCCTGGAGACCATGCCTGTCTTTAGCTCTCCTTAGCTTGTTAAGCCCACTCACAGAGATTTTAATTTCTATTCTGCATTTTTCCCAGAACTTTTTTTTTTAAATTTGCTATGTCACTTTTTATAGTCCCAAGCCCTCTGCAAATATCTTTCAGTTGGTCCTTCATTTATTGAAGTTTTATCAGCATGGCTGTTTTTCAGTTGGTGTCTAATTATTCCAACATCTGATCTCTTTGCCTTTTGTTGCATTTCTGTTTCCATTTCTGCCCTTTCTGCATATCTTCATGGAGTGTGGCATATATTTGCACCTAGTTATTATTTTTCATGTGATGAACTTTCTACTTGAAAACTGTTTTTTGGACTAATTTGACAAGCAATTTTTCAAAGAGAAAGGCCATTGTTGCATCAAGTTCAGGGCTTGATACGGATAATTCAACACCTGACTGTAATTCTACCCAAGCTCTGCCACTTCCAGCTGACCCTCAGCCTGAGGGTCAACTCTTTAGGGTCTGGCTGACCAAGAAGGAATCAGATTCAACTTCCCGGGGTTATGTACTTCTGGCCTTTGATTTTGGTCCCATTCTCAGAAGCTGTCTGCCAGAAAGTCATATACCTTCAGGGCAGAATCACTTTCTGTGCTGGCATAAATCTCTGGTTTTTGTTATTTTTTCACTTTGGCCTGGTAATTCCTTATTATCCCGTTGTCTATGTGATGTCTTTAAGAAGCTTTTTTTTTTCTTTTTGTAATATTTTATCCAGCTGTTTAAAGTTTTCGACATGCCAATAACCTGGCCCTCCCATTACTAGAAGGAAAAAGTTTTCTGAACTTGCATTTAAAAACTAAGGAGACTAGATTAAAAATGAAGCCTTACCTTTCTGCTTCCTCTGCTGCCTTGGTGGGGCAGGGGGAAGTTTCTCAGCCTATAACTGTCTGTACATGTAAAGGTCTATAGAAATGCTTCATGCTCTTTTTGCTCTGACATTATAAAAAGCTCATGCTGAAATAACTTGAGGCCATTTTTGTCCATAAAGGGCTGTGGCTATGGCAGATAACCAGAACCCCAAGAACTGTCTGTTGGTGCTGCAGGAGACTGAGAAAACGGCAATTCGTAGAAACTCTTCCACTCTTAGAATCTGGGCAGACTCTTATCTTTGGTAGATAGAGTGCTGGAGAAAGGATGTTATATGTTTTATGGGCAAAGTTTTAAGTATCTTTGAGCACATCCATTCTTACCTTCAGAACCCTGTGAATTTCACCTGAATGAGCCAGTGATAGACTACCAGATGATTTGAAACCATGTAGGCAGATGCCCCAGTCACTCAAGCCATGGAAGCTACCAGCTCAACCGAGATTACTCAAGTCTGTCCCAGATTAGAAGAACTACTTAGCCAAGCCCAGCCAAGGTTGTCAACTTGTGACTTCATGAGCTAAATAACTGGTTGGTCCTCAGAAAAAGCTAATTCATGTAGCTATGGTAGTTATTACAATTATTCTTGTTGGGGCACCTGGGTGGCTCAATTGGTTAAGTGTCAGACTCTTGGTTTTGGCTCAGCTCATGATCTCAGGTTCTGAGTTCAAGCCCCTCATCAGGCTCTGTGCTGACAGCATGGAGCCTGCTTTGGATTCTCTCTCTCCCTCACTCTGCCCCTCCCCTGTTTACTTTCTGTCTCCCTCTCAAAATAAATAAATAAACTTAATTTTTTAAAATTATTCTTGTTAAAGTCACTAATGACCTCTTAACTGTCAAATCAATGAGCATTTTTTCAGCCCTTATCTAAGGAGACCATTTGTATCATCTGACAGTGTTGGTTACTATTTAAAAATTCTGGATTTCTGTGACACCGTACCTTCTTGCTTCTGCTAAAAGTTCTGCCCTGTTCTTTCTCCATTACCCTCACAGATTTTATTTCTTCTGGTTGTTCATATAAGTGTTAGCCAGATTTCAGTCTTCTTGCCACTTCTCTATCCATACACTCTCCTCTTAGCTCTCCTCCATTTTTTTTCTTTCAATGACCATCTGTATGGTTATGATAACATTATCTCTATCATTGTAGAAAACCTCTTCTTACATTACAAACTTGAATATGTAATGTGACACTTAGTTGACAGTTAGATACATGTCCCCAGGCCCTAAGATTGAACATATCCCAGAATGTGTAATCCTGTTCTTCTCTGCCACCTGCTGGCTGGCTGGCTACTCCTCCATTTCACATCATGTCACAAGTAGTCACCCAGAGGCCAGCTAGAGAAACCTGGGGGTGACACTGGACTCTGCTGAATTCCATCCTTTTCATCACGTGTCCTGTGTCCATCCCACTGCCCCAGTCCAGGCCTTCCATTTCTCTCTCCTGAAACACTGACCACTTCTGGACCAGTCTCCCTAACTCTAGTTTGTATCTCTTACAGCTGTCTTAAACTAAGCTGCCAAAAGAAGTTATTAAAAACAAAAAACAAGAAGCAACAAACTTTCAGAAGCTTAACATTTACTGCAGCAGATTCAGCAAACCATTAGCACATATGATACGACAAGTATCTTCTCTCCCTCTGACAATCATCATGAAGTGATCTCTGCTTTAGTTCATGTTAAGTCTAGAATCCACCTCTATGAGACAGCCACTACCATTGACGAGGAAGTAACTTTAAAGCTGAAATCTATTTGACTTAGGATTGTCAGAGGTAAACAAAGCTGGACACTAACTTGTAAGGACAGATTTTAATCAGTAATAGGGAAGAGGACCCAGTAAGAACTGAACTCAGTTTTTATTGGTCCAGAGGTGACTGGGTATTTTAAAGGGAGAGCGAGCAAGTAGGAAGAGGGGCAAAGTCGGGGTCAGTAGAATCAGGGAAGAGAAAAATTACAAAGGATTGATCCGTGTAAATGCTGATTAGACCCACTGTGTCTGATAGCAGGCAAATAAGGAAGTCAGGACTCTGTCCTCCCACAGATACTGAGAAACTGAGACAATATCCTTTCTGATGTTCATATTTTAAAGGAATGACTTTCAGGTCCTTGAGAAAGATATTCGTGAATTGAAGGCAATAAATATACATCTCAAAAGGACAGGGGAAAATTTCAATCGAAACCCCTTTTAGGAAATGCTCTAAAGAAAAGGTGTTTAAAGCCTATCTTCAGATGTTGGCTAGAAGGAAACAGTAAGTCCTTTTGGGACCCTTGAGTTTTCTCAGGCAGGCACTTTAAGGGAGACTAGAGTCATCCTAGGGATGAGGCTTTGAGCTGCCAGTAACTGTGTTAGTGTTTGTTTAGTTCTTTTAATGTGGGAGGAGGCGAGTGGACAGAATTATTTGTGTTGAGAGTCTGCAGTGCTTATAAGCCAAGGTAGAGACCTAGTCAATAGGAAGGACTAGAGGAGTCTGGCTAGAGGTTGGTCAAGCAGAAAATCTTTGTCAGGATTAAAGTCTAAACTCCTTAACCTTATATTTTAAGAATAGGGTAAGCACTTAGAAAATACTGACTGATTGCTCCAGTTAATTATATTGCTGCATGGCAAATAACCTCCAAAGTCTTTACGTTATTCAAAATTATAATTTGGGCAAAGCCTCACCTCTACTCCATGCAGCACTAGCCGGTGCAGGTAAGCTGGGGCTGCAGCATTTACTGCCAGAATGGGTCATTTACATGCCTAGCAAGGTTGGATTGACAGTAGGCTGGGTGGTCAGCCAGTGCAGTTGGGAAGGAACTTCTATTTCTATAAAAGTATCTGCATGTGGCTGGTTGGGCTTCCTCACAGCATGGTGGCTGGATTTTAAGAACAAGAATTCTGAGAGGCCCACAGTAGAAAACAATTCCTAGGACAGAACCTGGGAAGTCTCAGAAGGTCACTTTAATCATATTTTATTAACCAAGCAAGTTGATAAGGCTGGCCCAGATTTAATAGGTAGGGATGTTGATGAGGAGAGTGTCAAAAGTGTGCCCATTTTTAACCCCCTGTACTGAATGTCTGAATGAACATAGTCAATGAGGAATATTTATTAGCTGTCGCTGTCCATATCTTCTGAATTAGCTTTTCCATTGCTTCTTGACCGTTTTCCTCCAAGATAAACAAAAATACAACCACTCATTATTCTTCTCTTGTATCTTCCTTTCTTTGCCTCCTTGTTGATGCTGTGTCCTCAACCCAGAATGCCCATCCATTCTCCTACTATTCACTCTATATAACACTACAGTTCTTTTAAGATGCAACTCTATTTTCTTTCATGTATCATTTTATGAAACATCTAGATGCTCTTCCCTTGGATTCTGTCCAACTCCATGTGGATCCCTATAAATACTCCTGTGTACAGTTTTGCAGTTTTTTGGTGATGTGCCCATTTACCTTATTAGATATCTTTATATCCCGAGCATTTAGCACAATTCCTGATAATTATAAGCATTCAGTGGTTCTAAATTAAACAACAACAACAAAATGCCTACAGGAAAACACTGACCTCCCCAAACTCCAGTAATACTTGTGGACTCAACATCATCTGAGAATTGGTCATTCAGTCAGGATTATGATTCCAAAATAACTAAGGGCTATAAGCAACATTTTCTCTTATCTCAGGGAAATTCCCAAGGAGTCCTATGCTCTATAGGCAAGTGTCATTTGACAAAGGGTTGTGAAATCAGGTTCACTGCTCTTTCAAATTCTGCCTGGTGCTATGATTATAGTGCCTAAGCAGCTTGAATTTCCTGGGCAAGAGTACACTATGCGGTAATAATTCAGAAGCTGTTTTTTTTTGTTCTTGAAACATATGGTGCTAGCTAAGATTTATCTTGGGAAAAGCTGGTCAGGAAGGGAAAATGCTGAAGAGCTGAAATATCCTCCCAACAGCTAAGGAAACGATAGAGGGGCACTGGCGTCCTTCCTTGGAGAGCTCAGGCTCTCTGCCAGTTTGTGGTCCATATGTTGGACCCAGAGAGCTGCTCCCGTTATAATAATGATTGCCTCAAGTTGTGTGGGGCTGATATTCCCCCAGAGGGCTCACGGTTTCAAGCATACCTAAATGCACTCTGTTAGACAACACAGCCTCAGAAAAATGGATTAGCACTTCTAAGAAAAGTTTATTTTTATTCTTCCTGGTTACAGAATTGCAGGTTGGCTCCTGGAGAGTAAGTTCTGTTTTTGCACCACACTGATGTTCAGTTGGGTGCAACATTTATTCTGGTGAGAGTACAGAGCACAGAGTGTGAGAAGAGAGAAAATCTGTTTCTTGGCTTATCTCTTGTAAAAGAATTTGCAACAGGGCTAAGGCTACCTGAAATGAATAACATCCTGAAAGTACAGTCTGCATTTACCTGTGATTCATTATTTATTTACATGAGCCAATAGTTTGACCAAGGAATAAAAAAATTTACTTGATTTGTTTTATGTGCTCTTTTGTTTTTTTTAAATTTTTTTAATGTTTATTTATTTTTGAGAGACAGAGACAGACAGAGCACAAGCAGGAGAGGGCAGAGAGAGAGGGAGACACAGACTCCGAAGCAGGCTCCAGGTTCTGAGCTGTCAGCACAGAGCCCGATACAGGGCTCTAACCCACAGACAGTGTGATCATGACCTGAGCCAAAGTTGGACACTTAACTGACTGAGCCACCCAGGTGCCCCTATGTGCTCTTTTGTAATATTTGTTTTATCTATGTACTCAACCAATCCCGTCCCCTATTCTCCTTCACCTCCTCTTTCCCTCTCTCCTCTCCTCTTTCATTATCTCACTCTCTTTGCATGTGTGTGTTTGTATAAATTAAATATGCAATTATACATGTATATGTAAATAAATACATATATAACTATATACCATTTGCATGTATGCATATTCAATATAAATTAAACTGTCCGGTTCAGTGAATACAATAAACCTAGGACGTGAATTTTATACTCAGATACCTTCTAGGTAGAAGAGTAAGGGTTAGTTTCCTAGCATTAACAGAAAAAAAAAAATAGGTTAGTAAGCTTGTAAATACTATGTACTTGAGGGAGGAAATTTTAGGAAAATATTGGTAATAGTAAAAGGTATACAGGAAGTTGAAGAAAACTCTAAATTAAAAAGAGAAAAAAATTGTTAACTTCCTATTGGAAGGAATGGTGTTATATGAATTATAAAATTTAGTTACAATAATGATTAATAATGGAGAATGACTGAAGTAAAAATATTCTGATTAAAGTATTTTAATGGTTTTTAAAGGTGGTTTTATTCTAATCTACATACATCAGACTTAAAGAAAGAGGCTAAGAGAGTAAAGACTAGTGTTACTACACTCATAGCAACAATTTCTAATCAGCTTATCCAGGAAATACATGTTCTAGATAGGATAGCCCGATTTCCTCTGTATATAAATTTGAGCGTGTGTGCATTCACATCCATTCTGTTATGATAACTGAAAGCATGCCATTTGCTGGAGGAGGTTAAATAGTTCCCCTTAAATATGAATATGTTTGGAAAACCCTTTTTCAGAAAGAATAGAAATGTTAATTTCAACCCAGTCATTTCCAAATTATAATAAATTACTCTAGTCTGAATAAATGAGTTTGTAGTACTATATTTAGAAAATACATAGTTAAAAAGAAACATTCTAATAAAATAATTGTTCTCAAAAAGGTGAAATTTAAATTGAGAAGTCAAAAGTAGATGTACCTGAATATTTGGCCAATCCCATTAAGATAGATGATAGGAAATCTCAGTGTTTCCCTCAACCTCCATCAAAAGAAAAAAAAAAGTGTTCCTCCAAAAAACAAAACATATCCATATCCCATTTAAATCAGCCTTTCTTGTGTTGGCTCATTATAATGCTGTTTAAATCCAAAATATTTTATAAAATATGTTTTATAAACAGCTAAATATCTTACCTTATGCTATCATCCAGACTATGTTCTTAACCCATGGCAACAAGCACTACGGATTATGTGACCTATTCTAATCCCATGAATATTATCCAGTCACAGGGCCAACATTCTCAGCCAATAAGCACTCTGTGTGTTCCAACTTGAGTTTAATGTACTTTATTTATTTTGCTGCACCCTCTAATGGTGCTTCCATTTATCTTATAGTAAACAGGTTTGATCTCTCATGGCTAAAAGGAGCCTCTGCCAAACAGGGATACCCAGCTAAATACACTGGGTGTTAAAATAGTAGTGTTGTGGTGTTTGTAGGTACCTTCAAGGAAATGGCTGAAGAAAGAGATGAATAACAAAGACTGGTAGGAAACCATGGGTGTCAAAAAAAAAAAAAAGATTCAATCAATTAGTGTAAATAACCTCTTGAGCAGTGGTCCTAAAACTCAGGCAAGTGTCTGAATCACTTGGAAGTCTGGTTAAACCACAGCACAGAATGATAGCCCCATCTTGAGTTTCTGTTCAGTAAGTCTAGGGTATGGCCTGAGAATACTTACTTCCAACAAGTTTCTAGGGGATACTGATGCTGTTAGCTGGGGAGCCCGCTTTGAAAATCATTTTTCTAGAGCAAAAACTATTAAAGAGGGTTCTTCAAGCTGAATTTCATCAGAATTACTAAAATTTTACTTTGAGAATTGTTTCAGAAGAGCAAAAATGGTGCTACCTGGCTAACTTCCATAAGGAATAAAAAAAAACACATATAGAGTAGGGTTTATAGTCATTTTATATTGCTTTTCTACTGAATGATGAGTGAAATGTGGAGTGAATATTCAGCCAAATTTAACTAAGAAAAAAAAATCTCAGTCCTAGAATTATCTAAATTCCTGCCCACAGTAGACTTCCACATTCATTACTTCTCTCCTGTTTTGGCTACTCAGTCCCAGAATAACATCCTGGAAAACTGTCATTATGCAAACCTTCTCCACCTCTTTTTTTTTTTTTTTTTTTTTAATGCTGATATGCGACCCTCTCACCTCCTCAAAGCTTCCAGACTCTGATTTCCTCTGTTTCTCTTTTTTTTCTCTTTTCTCAAGTTCTCAGTTCACTCTCTTCTGCCTCGTTTTTTCTGAAGCCAAGTCATTACCTAGATTTTATGGGTAAATATCACAATCATGAAGAAATAACTATTTCTTTCTACGATTAAAAATATCATTGTTTTCTTGTCATTCTTGCACATGGCCAAAATAATCCAATCTATGGGGCACTTGGGTGGGCTCAGTTGGTTGTGTTCAACTCTTGGTTTCAGCTCAGGTCATGATGTCACATTTTGTGGGTTCAAGCCTCATGTGGGGCTCTGTGCTGACAGTGCAGAGTCTGCTTGGGATTCTCTCTCTCTCTGTCTCTCTCTCTCTCTCTCTTCCTCCCTCCCTCCCTCAAAATAAATAAACATTCTTTAGAAAAAGCAAAATAATCTAATCTAGTCATATTTTCCCTTCTGACTTCTGTAGTACTGATCATTGATAGAAAAATATGGTATAGCCATCCTGTGAATATGCAACTGGAAATGTGTGAGCTCCAATATTAGTTGGGCAGGAGTTATACATGTCCTTGATTAGCATCTCCTGTCATTGTCCCCAATCTCTATTTCAGCTTCTCCTCACTGAGGTCCCTTTCTCACTATTGATGAGGTAGCATAAAGCAAGCTGTCAGGCCACAAACACCTCCCTCCCCCAACCAGGTGGGATATGTGTGATATTCCTTGGGCACTCCAGGTTGCCCAAGATCAAAGAAAAGGGGAAAAACAGTTAACTGATAGAAATCATAGTCCTCCAGGAACTAAGTTTTCATCACACCTCTATAGTGAAGTGGGAAACAAAGACAGAAGGAAATGGCAGATAGAAGTAAATTTCCTCCTAACCTGCAGCCCATTGACAAATACTGGAGGCTGGCAGAGAAAACCATTTATCCAGGAACTCCCTACTGTCTTAATGTTAATGCTTTGCTAGAGGGAAAAAACGACCTTAGCTTGACAATAGCTAGGCCTCCACTATCCTGTAAGTCTTCTTTAGCATATGAAAATCTCACTGGAAATTTCCCCTGGACTTTTACCTCCTCTCCCCCCCAATGCCATAGTATAAAACCAGTCTCTCATGGTCCCAAGGCAGCTCTTTGGGCCAGGGGTCCTGTCCCCATGCTTCAATAAAATCAGCTTTTTGCACCAAAGACATCTTCAAAAATTCTTTCTTGGTCATCGGCTCTGGACCCCACAAACCCCACCATCACCCCCCCAACCCCCCCCCCCCAAAACCCTCATCAAATGCCTTCTCTGTCACACTCTGGAAAGATTTTTCCTCCCATGCCAGCCACATAAAGTAATAATAGTAAAAATAAATAATAGTTTTAATAATAGCCACCAGTCAGTTGTCTCCTTCCACTTCCTTCACCCATCCCTATGCTGGTACTTCTGTCTGCACTAGTCTGTACAGCCTCATTGCTTCCTGCATCGGAGGAACACAGAAGAAACAAGAGACTCAGAGGAACACAGAGAAGAAACAAGAGTCAGCACATGGGTAGTGTTGGCTAAGTACCCCCATTTCACTTTATATGTCCCCTCACCAGAGGAGCACCTGAGAAAGTAGGCAACACTTAAAAGTTCAGAAACAGGGCCCATTGTTGTTTTAAAACAAAACCAAAACCTCGCCCAACTGAAATCATTTCTTTCCTGGCCTGTCTCCTAAACTAGACTGTGCACTTTTGGTTCCCTGTGACTCTTGCCTTTCATCTCTGATTCCAACAGCTAGCTCAGGAGCTGGGACATCACAGGGAATGCTCAGTAAATGAATCAGTGGGTCATTCCTCTTTTTTTCATTGTTCTAATTTTTCCTGATTCTTACTTGGTGCTCCATGGCTATTACCACTTAGTTTTCTCTTCTTCACTATTACATGGTAAAATATGTTTCATTTCCTTATCCACTTGCCTAATGTTTACATCTCATTTTTTAAAAGTGTAAGTAAGACATAAAAGTGCAAAGAAAAATTCTACTCACCCAGAGGTAACCTTCACTGGCATTCATTAAATGACATTCTGAACACAACTCTATGCATATTTAAATTTTTCAATCCCTGGATCTCATGCTGGTTTCTTTCAGTTCTTATCCCTATTTCAAAGCAGGTAGTGGGAAGCCATGGTAGTGAAAACTACCTGGAGTAGCTATTTGAAGAATAGAGGGTGGAGCAGAATGTGTTTGGGGTGGGGGGGAGGCACTTGCCTTGGAACAAACTACAGTTTCATTCAGGTTTGTTGTTTCAAACCCCCTCTCACAAAATCTATTATGACTTCCAATTTAGGAACATCTCCCTGTTCAGCGTTTGGCTTTTAGGGCAAAACTGCAGCTCACAGTGAACTCCTATGGTGCAATTAGATGACTTCTGCTTCCCCCTCCATTCTTATTCTTATGTCCAACCACCTCTCCTAGCTAGGAAGCAGAAAAGAAGACAATACAATGACACCTCAGCAGGGATCCACGTTAGGTGTTTCTCTCCTGTTCTGCCTTGTACCTTTGGGTCTACACAGGGTCACTTTCTCTTCCTCCCTCAAGCCATGCACATTTCTGGACTCTGTCAACACTCTCCACAAAGAATTTTTGAAGCACATTTTCAAGACCATCTTACTTTTTAGAGAAATTGCCAAGTCTGTAGTTACCTAAAGTCTGAAGAGCTAAGTATCAGCTCTAAGGCGCCATAACCATTTTGGTCCATATTATAGTGTATGACACAGATATTTTTAATTTTAGGTTTGCAGTTAGGGTCCTTTCTTAGCACTTTGAAAAAAAAAAATGTGTCCCCTCTATTCCCCCGCCCCCTCCCCCCATGTGTCTATATTTGTTCAGGGAGACTTAAGGGAAGGTGTAGAATAAAAATGACTTACCTCTGCCATTTTTCGTCAGAAGCCCTGTCAATTTGCTTTGAAATTATCTTTATGAACAATGTACTGGAGAGGCAGGAATTACAAAGAAAAAAATGAAACCTGTTTGTAGTCGTACTTTGCTCTGGGAAAGGCTTCCTTTTGTTTTTATTTGCCCCACAGCTGAGTTCAGTTTCTCTTCTAAGTGTGGAGAAGTGCCCCCTATCGGTGATTTCTTCCTCTGCAGTTCCATTCCTCCCACAGACTCTTTCAGAAGCAGATGATCCTTCTTCTGATGAATTGTCAAAAGGTCAATAGTAAGCCTAATGTTAATGTCATAGTACCTGTGTCATTCACCTCATTACTTAGGCATTTTATCTTCTCAGGTCATCACAAGAAGGGTGAATACAGGGCAGCACATATTTTGAGAGAGAGACAAAGAGAGACCACATTCACATAACTATATTATGTATAATATGTATATGACAGTATATTGGTATAATTGTTCTATTTTACTGTTATTGTTCATCTCTTACTGTGCCTAATTTCTAAATTAAACTTTATCATAGGTGTGTATGTACAGGAAAGGAAAAATCACAGTATATACAGGGTTCAATACTATGCATAGTTTCAGGCATCCACTGGGGGTGGGGGTGGGGGGTCTCAGAATATACTCCCAGCTGAGAAGGGAGAGCACTGTACATGCAGCCCACCTGCCTCTGCCTTTTGTTGTCTGGTGTCATAGCTTGTTTGTCATTCAGTACTGAGAAAAACACCCTGTTATTAGTATAAACTGAAAACAGTCACAATGGTGCTCTGGGACTTTCCAGGCAACACCATTAAATAGTGATCCTGAATCTAGCTACCCAGAGATACTACCACTAACAGTAACCACTGTTGAGTGCGTGCATCATGCCAGACAGTCTGCTAAGGGCTTTCATACATTTTAATTGCTTCAGCAGCCTGGAACTTGTCTGCTTTACACACACATTTTTTTTTAAGTAGGTTCCAAGCCAGCGTGGAGCCCAACATGGGGCTTGAACTCACGACCCTGAGATCAAGACCTGAGCTGAGATCAAGAGTCCGATGCTTAACCGACTGAGCCACCCAGGCGCCCCTTATATAAGTTTTTTAATAAAGAAACTAAACCAAGAAAGCTTAAATGATTTGTACTCCTTCCTCATACTAATAGATGGTGGACTCTCTCTGCTTTCCTCCAGACTATATTCTTGAACACCATCCAAATACCAAATAACTCACTTTCCAAACAATTTGTGTCTATTATCATGTGATTCATACATTATCACCTCACTAATTTGTTCATTTTATTACTCATTTCCACAATGGTTCTGCCACTCTTTTTAACATAAAACATCCCATCCAGTATTATAAAGCTAGTTTATATCTCATCTTGTTCTTCCCCTGATTTCTCAGCATGAAGTAGTATTTCTTTTTCTCTTCTACTAAGGTATATCTGTTTCTAACCCTTGTTTTTAATGTCCCAGTTCATGTTAGAAGAACACTTACCATCTTTAGCTGTGTCTTTAGGTCTCACGAGTATACTTTACATGTCCTACACTATCTGGTACACAATTGTTGCTCATTTTAGTTCTCAGTACTTGATTTCAATAAATAATGTAAAGAGAGAGACATGATAAAATGGAGAAAAACAACATAGCACTTGAAATAAGGAGATTTAAGGGATACCTGGGTGGCTCAGTTGGTTGAGCATCTAATTCTTGATTTTGGATCAAGTCACAATCCTAGGGTCCAGGGATCGAGCCCTGCCTTGGTTTCTGCACTGGGCGTGGAGTCTACTTATGATTCTCTCTCTCTCTCTCTCTCTCTCTCTCTCTCCCTCTCTCTCTCTCTCTTTCTCTCCCTCTATCCCCTCCCCCACTCATGTGCACACATGCTCTCTCCTCTCTAAACCTAAAAAAAAAAAGTTTAAGTTTAATTCTAGCATGTACTAGCTGTGTAATAGTAGAAAATGCAGTGGGGGGCACTGGACCTCATATTGTCCTATGGAAAAATGGTAATAACAATAACAATATTGGATTACTTTTCACTTTAAAGAAAATCAAATAGAATAATGGATGTGAAAGTGTTTTATAACTTGATGAAGTGTTATGTAACTGTATTATATCATCGTTACTAAAAAAAAACAGTTGATTAATTACTTAATGGACTTTTAGCCAAGTATATAGTACACAGTAAAAAAAAAAAAAAATTCAAAGCTGAGACTGTGAACCTGAAATACAGTTGTAGTTGTTGAAACTATCTTTCCTTCAGGAGAAGTTACTTGGCTCTGCATTGCCTCAGGGGGTTTTCACCACCCATTAAGGTAAAAAGGCTAGAATCTAAAGATCAGGAAAAATAGTCGAGGTAAGGTAACAGTCTAGCTCCAATTCAATGAAACAAACCAAGATAAATAAAAACCCACCTTGGAGAAGAGGTAGAACTGTGGAAACCATTACTGATGAACTACACAGAGAGCTAGAGGTACATAGAACAGCAGAAATCCGGGGGTTCCATTTGAATCAGCAGCTAACGTGGGCTGTCACATATACGTAATGGTATGCATCACAGATCCCAAAACAAGACTGTAAATCTCCACAATGAGTTATATAATATCCTAATACAAAGAATATACTAGAGCTCCTGGGCGACTCAGTCAGGCTTCTGATTCTTGATACAGGCTCACGACAGGATCTCCTGGTGATAAGATGAGGGCCTGCATCGGCCTCTGCACTGACAGCACAGAGCCTGCTTGGGATTCTCTCTTTCCCTCTCTCTGCCCCTCCCATGCTTGCACTCTCCCTAAAAAAATAAAATAAGATTTAAATATAAAATGAAAAAGAAGCAAGAGTTTACTACAGAACTGTCCAACAGAAAAAAAATTCTGGAGCTGGACAACAAACTCACCCACCCCAAGAAAAGCAGGCCTAGAAGAAGACAAAGAACTGGAGGAAGGAAGCCTTTGGCGTTCACGGAATACAGAGAGGGCAGCCATACTGTGTGGCTTTTTAATAAAGCTGCTGGAGAATTTCTTTCCATCACACTTCCATTCTTCCAGAAGAGCCCTCAAAATGGGAAACAAAACTTGTGCACCCGGTTTAACTTGCAGGCATGGTTTTCTTACATTCAGTCCAAGGCGATTAAAAAATCATAATCAGGGGCGCCTACGTGGCTCAGTTGATTGGGCATCCCACTCATGATTTCCGCTCAAGTCGTGATTTCAGGGTTTGCGAGACAGAGCCCTGTGTGCCTGTGCAATGTGAGCACAGACCCTGCTTGGGATTCTCTTTCTCCCTCTCTCTGCTCCTCCTCTCCTTACACGAGGGTGCACACACTCTCTCTCTCTTAATAATAATAATTCAACAACAACAATAATACTAATTAACACTTTGAAAAAAGACTATACCATACTGAAGGACTACACTATCCTTTATACAATTATTTGCCATTTGTAAAAGACAGTTAACATTGAAAATGAAACTTTCTATGCTTAATCCAGACTTTAAAATGGGTATTTATACAAAGTTTATTTAGTTTGCTTTGGAGGGAAACCAAATTTGGAGAAATAGCGATACTTTCATGTCACATACTGTCTAGGAAACAGTATACACCTAATAAATATTTGTTGAGTGAATCAGTGAAAGCAGCCCCTGGAATATAAGCAGAGCAGCCTTTCTGGGTAAAAGACAAGGCTGAAACTGGGATTCTTTTGACCCATGAGTGCTGGGACATTAATTCTATTTAAAAACTTGAATTCTAAAGGAGTGTAAACTTTAGGAAAATGCATAATATGTCACCTAATACATTCTTTGTTCTACTAAGTGAATTTCTTGGCATTTATGAGAGTGTATCTTGGCTCTGTGTGGACACACTTGTGAACTACTTCAAACAGATCTTTTTTATCTTTAATTTTCTAACAATGGAGAAATTCTGCTTTGTGTTCATGAAACATACATTTTCAAAGATATTTTATGAAACTGAATGGATAACTTAGGGATAAAAATGTGACATATGTTACAGTGTATTTTCTTTTAAAACTGAGTGGAAGACTTTGAGACTTACTACTCTTGGATTTTTTTAGGGGTGTCATATAACTCTGAAGTATTGAGAAGTAAATTGTGGGGGCACCTGGGTGGCTTAATCGGTTAAGTGTCCGACTTCTGCTCGGGTCATGATCTTGCAGTTCGTGGGTTGGAGCCCCACGTCAGGCTCTGCACTGACAGCTCAGAGCCTGGAGCCTGCTTCAGAATCTGTGTCTCCTTCTCTCTCTGGCCCTCCCCTGCTCACGCTCTATCTCTTTCTCTCTCTCTCAAAAATAAAGATTAAAACAATTTTTTTTTTAAAAAGTAAATTGTGAATGATAGAGTTCATGTTTCTGAAAATGAAAAGAAAAAAACATTCATATTTTAAGTTTAAACACTTACTTTAACATAGTGATGTGCCAATTAAAATCAAGTACATGCCATTTAAATAGGTTTATTCTATTCATATGACAGCAGCTGACCTTTATGGTTATGCTTTACTGCAACAAAAGCTTTGTGGCTGTTATTCAATTTCTAGTGTGAATTGACTGAAAATGATAAAAGGAGTCAAATATCTAGACTGGGTATATGTCTTGGGAGAAAGAAAAATTATTTTCCCACCTCCAGCAAACTTTCTCATTGATCATAAGATTCAAAAGGCAATCCTCAAGACTGTAATTTACAACAGGTGGTAAACTACTTCAACTGTAATACATACAATGAAATGTAAAGGACATAGTCTTTGAGTAAAATGGGAAGGTTTTATTGAATTGTAAGCTTCCTGTCTTATTCAATTTTACATCCCCTAGACCTAGCACAATACTTATTTTGAAGTAGAAGTTCTATGAGTATTTATTGAAGTTAACAAAATTTGACTATTGGAATTCAAGTGTAGTTGAATTATGTAAGCAATTATTTTTTCTTAACTAGTTATACTTAGCTAACGGTGACAAACAGCATGAAAATGGGCACAGAAATAAGTATACTGAAGTTTTGCAAGCATTTTCTGGAAAGGACCAGATAGCAAGTATTTTAAACTTAGAGTATCAAAAAGAAAAATTGAGGCTATTGTGTGGTACCTATATACCTATTTAAAATGTAACCATTTAAAATCATAAAAACCCTTCTTAGCTCACAAGCCATACAAACACAGAAGGCACATTTGGTTCTTGGGCTGTAGTTTACTGACCTCTGAAGTAGATCCCTCTGCAATAAATCTGAAGATTTTGTTCACGTAGGTGACCTAAATATTTCTGTAGATTTGGTCCTTCATGATGCAAATTTATGGACAAAATGGTAATCAGGTGATGGATTGAAATCAATTTCCTGTGAATTTAAAGCAAACAATTGAAATGAATTGTTTAATTATGCCTTTCTGTCACACATAAGTTAGCAAATTCTGGGAGCTCTGTGGGTGATGTGGATAATAGGGCTTAAATAAGTGTGGAGATGCTACTGAGAATGACATCATCGGAGGAGAGAAAAATCAATGGAATTTAAAGTGCCCCTTAGAAAAGGGATGGATTTAGATAAAAGGAACATATCCTTCCTGGCAGTAGGAGGAAGTTCATAGGCAAATGGACTTTGGAAACGATGTGAGGGTGAGTTACTTGGAGTAGGAGCTGCTACTTGCTCTATAGGCATGACAGGTCATTGTCCTTGAGATCTGACTTCCGACACAAGAGTATCTAGCACTGGGAAATGTTAAACACAAGTGAGGTCTGTTCAGGAAACTGCTACTCTTTGCCAATAGGAATTCTGCATTTCTAACCGAACAACATGTGCAATAAAACGTATGTGAGCAATGGAAATTAACTGTAATCAACTTATTTCTGTGTTTTAAATGAGATTAGACTGTGGTTCATTAATGTTGCATTATAAAAGGAGTCACATGATATTTTCCAAACTGTAAGGTATCTTACATATAGTACCTTCAAGTGGCATAATAATAAAATTTGAAAAACTATGAGATGGGCAAAGCCCTTAAATGTTCTGAGCCTTAGCTTTTTCGTGGGTCAAGTGAAGAGACTACCTAATGATTGCTGATGAGCTATTTATCTTTGAAATGCCAGGAAGCCACAAACTTTCTATAAGTTCAATAGCTAAAGTGCAAAATTACTCACTAAACCACCCAAGGTACACAGATGTAAACATATGTAAACATATTGATGTATAATGATTTAATATGTGAACATATTAATTCAACCCTAGACCCATAGTTCCCAAACTATATGTCAAAGTGCCCTAGGGATCCACAGTGAACTTACAGAGATGTTTGTCAGACACTGTGCAAACTTTTATACGGACATACAGGTTTCCCTCACTATCCAAAAGTTGGCCAAGCCTATGAAATCATTCATCAGCCAAAATGGCATAAAGCAAAGCAGCAGTTACCACTGATTTATGTGGACAAAATATATGAGTGTTCCCAGAACCAAAAAGTAACCTCTGTTAGGCTTTTCTGATACCAAACATCATTAGCAGATGCTAATATCTTGCTAACAAATGTACAAAATAAATAAAATCTCTCAGATGTTGAGACACCTCATTCTAAGCTATGACGGCTTAGTGCCGAGATGCTCAGTGTAGACCCAGGGGAAGAGCTTGGCGGGGCCTCACTTGTGGCTCAAGTGCCCACTGCGTCTATAGCAGCTCCCTACAAAGCAAACGATGAACACTATTCTTGCTTTTCTCTTTATATATATACATATATATGTATATATATGTATGTATATAAATATATATATGTATATATATACATACATGTATATATATACGTGAAAATCCTCTTTAGATTTATTTTGGTTAGAGAAAACAGGTAGTAGTATAGGTCTTTCATGAAAGCAAAGTGCCATAACGTGAACTTGCAAAAAGTGGGAGGTACGTATAGTTCAGTTTCAGCTCGTTCCTTTTAACCATGTCCTATCTTTTAGAAACTGGCTTTTTGGCAGTTGCTTTGACAAACAGCAGGTATCATGTGAAAATCAAGGTGAAACAGGAAATGAAGGGTACTGTGTAATCCAGTTCCAAGTCCTGAGAAGTGGCACAATGCTCAACACGTTGTTAGGACATAGACAATCATTACTTCTTTCATTTATTTTTTATTGTTTATGTTTATTTATTTTTGAGAAAAAGAAAGACAGAGAGTGAATGGGGGTAGGGGCAGAGAGAGGGAGACACAGAATCCGAAGCAGGGTCCAGGCTCTGAGCTGTCAACACAGAGCACAAATTGGGGCTCAAACCCACAAACTGGGAGACCATGACCTGAGCTAAAGGCAGACGCTTAACTGACTGAGCCATCCAGGCTCCCCAACAATCATTACTTCTTAAAAATATTACTATGTCACTAAGCATGCTGTGAACAAGAAAATTTGGGACCCTCTGACATGATATGTACATCATTTCTGGGTCATGTCTTTCTAGTACATTTGATTTTCTAAGGCTTATTAAGCCAAATATTAAGTATAACTGTCAGAGTAATTGTAATTTAAAAACTCAATCACATTTGCTTTTATTCTGCACTGTTCTAACCACAAAACCACCTAGACTTACAAAGCAACTCCTGACCCACAAGAGGTAAGCGTTCCTAAAGAATTGCATGCAACCCTAAAAAACAATTTTTCCATAATAATATGGTAGTAGTGGACAAGGGAGGGAATTTTAGTCATTCTCAAGAGACATTACATTCATTATTATTATTATTATTATCTTAAAGAGAGAGAGAGAGAGCATGAGTTGGGGGAAGGGGCAGATGGAGACTCTCCACCAGGAGCCCTTTGTGGCCTTCATCACAGTACCCTGGGATAAGGACCCGAGCCAAAATCAAGAGTCAGATGTTCAACTGACTGAGCCACCCAGGCACCCCTAATTATAATTTTTAATGTTATATTATATTTTCATTAATTCCTAGGAGTATGATGAGAATTTAGAACTGTGGGATGCCTGCTAGATGGAGAAAGAAAGTAAGCAGAGAAGATTCACTGGGGTTTAAACGTCTGAATAGGCCATCTGCATGAATTTGTTAAGGTGAGGTCCCATTAGTGAGTATGATTCGTGGACAAGCAATCATTAAAATGTGAAAACTTTTGTGAGTAAGTAGTAAATTGTCCTTTCCATGAAGGTATAAGTACTCCTTAAAGGAGAGGAAAACTTCAGACTTTTATTCCTACTAATGTACCAGTTTCAAAGACTGAGCTTCTTGCTGGAGAAAACTCTAACGTCATAAGTAACTGTACCCAGTATACATGGGAAACTAAACCCAGCAGAAATTAAAATATGGGTCAAAGTAACACACACACACACAATCAAAAATTGCTTGCCTACATAGACTGAGAAAAATCTCTCTTTTTAAGCAGCATGATGCAATGCAATATACAGGTGCAAAGGAGCAAACAGACCACAGTAAGTCAGAGAAACAGGAAATCAACACCAGCACAAAGGCTGGTGTTTTAAGAACTAATCTTAACTACGTACAGAAAGAGTCAGAGGAGCCCCACCAGATGTGAATTCCCAGGGCACTTATATGAGTAAATAAACCCAGTTTAGTGAGGAAAAAATGCAGATCCAAGGAAATGTTAGTATAAAACCAGGCTCTCAGACTCAAATGCCACATGGATTGGATGGGCAACCAGAAGGAGAGGACGTGTGTTGTCAGAAAGAGCAGTGAACCAGAGAATGTTGTTTGGTCAAATGCGTCAGCAATCTTCCGGCTTTTCTGGATGATTATCAGGTGGGAAAGCAATGCCATCATTGTCAGATCTGCTAACTTTAGATGAGTCAGACATCTAGCTTTCTTATGTGAAATCTGCAAATCTTAATATGTTGGCAACTAGCTAATGACACAATTTTGATTTTTTTTTTCAACGTTTATTTATTTTTGGGACAGAGAGAGACAGAGCATGAATGGGGGAGGGGCAGAGAGAGAGGGAGACACAGAATCGGAAACAGGCTCCAGGCTCTGAGCCATCAGCCCAGAGCCCGATGCGGGGCTCGAACTCGCGGACCGCGAGATCGTGACCTGGCTGAAGTCGGACGCTTAACCGGCTGCGCCACCCAGGCGCCCCTAATGACACAATTTTGGATGCCATAAATATCACACAAACACGTGAAGGCCAAAGTGAAATCCTGGTTTTGCAGACCTTTTGCTGAAAGACTTCACCAATACTAGTATGTAAAGATTAGGGGTCACTTGATAAACAAGATTTTATTACATAAAATGTATGTGTGTGTGTGTGTAAAGAGAGTGCAATTTCCAATTCATCATTAATATGCCTTTTCTTAGTCTGTATTGATTGTTAGAAAATGCCACAGACTAAGTGGCTCAGAACAGAAATTTATTTCTCACCATTCTGGAAGCTGGAAGTCTAAGATCTGGGTGCTAGCACAGTCAGGTTCTGCTGAGTGCCCTCTCCTGGGTTGGAGACTGTTGACTTTTTGCTGTGTCCTCACGCGGTGCAAGGCGTTTCTTTTATAAGAGCACTAATCCGATTCATAAGGGGTCTACCCCAATGACCTAATCACTTCCCAAAGGCCCTACCTCCTGATATCATCACATTGAGCATTAGGATTTCAACATGAGTTTTTTGTGTGTGGTGAGGAGGGGCCATAGACATACAGGTCATAGCACTTACAAAGTTTTGGGTTTCTTCCAATGTCTTCCAGGCTCCTTGTTAGAGAGACATGAGTTTCACACCTGGACACTGAACCTGAAAAAAAAATGTCCTGAGAATTTTTAGTGACTTAATCAAAGTAAGTTGCATTAAAACTGCAGACTGTTTAGGGAGGGCTTCAATGAAAAACTACATATTTTGGAAGTGCCTGGGTGGCTCAATAGGTTGAGCATCTGACTTCGGCTCAAGTCATGATCTCATGGCTTATGGGTTCAAGCCCACATCGGTCTCTGGGCTGACAGGTCAGAGCCTGGAGCCTGCTTTGGATTCTGTGTCTCCCTCTCTCTCTCTGCCCTTCCCCTGCTCATGCTGTGTCTCTCTTTCTCAAAAATAAATAAACATTAAAAAATTTTTTTAAACTACATATTTTTCCTTTGGATGCAATCCTAACATATTTTAAATGTAATTTTACACCCAATGCCTGGAAACATAAAATTAGAACAAGAGAATAAGATCTGAGGATATTGCTAAACAATCATAGAATTTAAAAAGAGCTATTTAAGCGCTTGGTTTAGGGGCAACTGTTCCATACAATCATACCCATCAATAACCCCACTGGGGCCACTGCTATATTAGAGGCCTATATATATAAATGACACCAAAGAATGACAACTGTGAATTTTTTGAATTTTTGAATTTTTTCATGAATATAGGTTAAGTTAAATTCAACATGTTCTCTACAGGAAGATAGTATAAAATGCCAGAGTACTGAAAGTGTTCTATCATGAATATTTCCAAGTTTTCATAGATTTGTTTTTGAAGTCCTTTCCTGGAAAGCATTTCTATAAGGAACATTTCATTTCCTGAAATTACCGAATAATATGCTATCAATGTAATCTGTATGAGAATGGTATATTGCAAAAAAAAAAAAAAAAAAAAGAGAGAGAGAGAGAGAAAGAAAAGAAAAAAAGAAAAAGAGAGATAATAAATCATTCAATTTCTATATGATAAGCTTTTAAAATGTGATTTTTTTTAATGCTTCCAGTATGAAATTGTCAATTTTTACAACCCCTTGAAATTTGGTTTGTCTCATGGCTTTATTGGACCATTATAATTTGATGGATGTGATATTCCAAACATAGGACTCTAAGCTATCTTCCAGGTTGTGCTCTTGTTTTCTTAAAATGCTTCCCTAATAGAACCTTGAGGGGAAAAAAAAATTGATGCTAGCCTTTTAAAGGATAAGAGACCAAGTAAGAGAAGTCCCGGCCAGTAGTCACCACCAACCACTAGAGACAAGAATGAGTCCCTCTTGGACTACTGACTCCCTGCTGAGCAACCAACTGAGTGAGTGAGCCCAGAGGAGACCTGTGGCAGAACTATCTGGATGCACTCAGCCTACACAGCCAACATTCAGCATCCGAAGCAGATAAAGGACTGCTGGTTTAATCTTTGAAGTTTCAGGACTAATAGGATGTGTAAATGTCAGGGGTCAGCAAACTTGTTCTTACACAACCAGATGGTAATATTTTAGGCTTGTGGGTCATAGTTTCTTACACATCTACTCAACTCTGCTGTTGTAGGATTAAAGCAGTCATAAATAGCGTATAAAAAATGAGTGAGATACGTCCTAATAAATCTTTATGTATAAAAAGGGGCGGCTATCACACAAATTGTAGTTTGTAGAACTCAGATTAGATTTAGATACATTTAGATACATTGTGCAGATACATATTATACAAACATATGAGGAGTTTCCTGGTTGGTGAATAGGATAGAATGAAAAATAAATACCTATGTGGAGAATGGGGATAAAGAAGACAGGAAGTGGATTAGAGATAACTGGGCAAAAAGAATGAAGACTACCAGAGTAAAAAGCTTAATAAGTTTAGTATATAATAAACACATCTATGCATGTATGTATACCTGTATGTATTAATGTCAGTTTCTCTAAGAAACATTGCTAGCAAATTCATTCTATATTTGTAGCAATGCTTATTTCAGATATGATAGTATCTAGTTTATATTTCTCTGAAACTTGTGTTTCAGATAAATAAATCAATGAATGTTCATTTTAAACCTATTTCTCAAATTTAAACTCATTCCCATGGTGCCATCTCTTAAATAGTAATAAAAGGTTTTGCTCAAACCGAATGCCTGCCTAATCTAGACATTATACTCTTGTGAAAATAACCACTTTAATAGTAATGAGATAGCCCAGTGTGGTAGAGATTGAACTGAGACAGCTATGTAACTATGTGGCTGACATTCCAATTGGCTGCATTATCAAGACCCTGGATATTGGAACAAATTATTTATAGAATTAAGGGTGATAATAATAATAAGACTGTTGGCAATCTGGCTAGCAAAAACCCTCAAAAAATCTTTTCTACTTAATAAATATTCCCCTAACTTCATGTTAAAGATTGTCACTGATCCTAGATAAGGATCAAATTTTTTAAATATAGATACTTCAGATGCGTATCTGTATTGAATTCTAATGTGAAGATCTTTGCTAGAATGCTTTGCAAGAGATTAGAAATATTGATTCTCATTTAAGTACTCTTAGATCACTGAAATCTCACTAATGAAGAATTTCTTTAGATAATGACCACTATTGTCTAGTTAACAAACTATATCATGAACATGTAATGCATTAATCCCTCAATACACATGACCTGAAATCTCTATTTTTTTAAAAAAATTTTTTTTCAACGTTTATTTATCCTTGGGACAGAGAGAGACAGAGCATGAATGGAGGAGGGGCAGAGAGAGAGGGAGACACAGAATCAGAAACAGGCTCCAGGCTCTGAGCCATCAGCCCAGAGCCTGACGCGGGGCTCGAACTCACGGACCGCGAGATCATGACCTGGCTGAAGTCGGACGCTTAACCGACTGCGCCACCCAGGTGCCCCTGAAATCTCTAAATAATAAAATTACCACCTTGCTTTCTGCCTATAATTGATTAAGGTATAGCATTAATGAAATATACAATTCTTGCTCAAAATTCAGAAGGGTATAACTTTTAAGGTGTAATAAGGCTCCAAAACTTGGAAATCATATTTGACTTTCCTTAGGAAATAGAGGTATGATTAGGTTACCCTGAGTGGGACAATGATTCTATATAAAAAATAAGGTTTATTCTGCTACCTAGAAATGTTTTGCTTGGTTTGGTTTTGGTTTTGGGATTTGGGGTTTTGGATTTTTTTTTAGATAGTTCTTATGGCTGAATTCTTCTCGTCACTCAGGTCTCCGTTCAAAGCCCACATTTGTGGAGAGACCACTTTTCACCACTGTTTTAGGTAGGACTCTCCAGAAATTAGACTATGGGACAGAGATGTGCATGCAGGAAGTTTACTAGTCAATGTCCTTGGGTTTAACACCCATGGAGGAGTGAAGGAAACCCAACTGGGCAGAGGCATGCAGTCAGAATTAAGGCCTCAGCAGATCCATCTTTCCCACTAACTCTAGTGCTGGGATGTTGATAAAGAATTATCCCAACTTGCTGCAAAGGAGACAAACATTTATACCTCCTCATCAGTCAAGCATTGAAAAGAGGGTGGGGGCATAATTGTGAGTATATCAGCTCTCATTGGCTGAGGTTAAGTCCCAGAGGAAGGTCCTGGCTGAGAGCTGTCCGCCAAAAATACTCCCAGAAGCTAGGCGAATAAGAGTTTCAGTGCTGTGGAGAGAAATGATGGTGTATAAGAGCACCCACTGCATTCCACTTCCTGCATTACTCAGATCCTTGTGCTTCACACATGACATTCTGGGACCAGCTCCTCAAAATTCCTGGGGAAACACACAAATGATAAATGGAATGAGCTATAGTGCATATCCTACAGCTAGTCCAAAGCCATAGATTAGGCTCATTGTTCCCCTCCCTTTTAGTTAATGTCACTGCTAATCTAGGTGTCTTACAGACTGGGTGTTGATGAACATTATGCCAGAGGAGTTTGGGCTTATTTACTATATGCTTCTCAGGCTTTGTCTGTTGCACTATCCAGTTGCCATAAAAAATTGGCAAGAGAATACAAAGAGATGCCTGGTAAATCATCAGATACATCATGTGGGGACCATGCAAATTTTTCCCTGTCCCCAACATGCCACAGTAGCCTTATATTCTCCTGATGATCAAGGTAAACTGTCCTCCCAGGATAATTTCTTTATTATTCTGCTGGTGTATCAGTATAAAAAGTGCAAAGTGACTTGGTATCAGCTATAGCTTAAAGTTTAATGAGGCTTTTGTGACTCTTTGCAATCTGGGGCTTTAAAGTTATGGAATCAAAATTTGTGGAAGCACAAATTCCCTAAGTGGGTCCCTGGGAGTAATGGTAAGTGAAGCCATCCCATGGTTCCGATATCATATATTATATCTGTTGAGGACACAGTTATACATAATGGTCATTGATGCACAGTGCATATTTTATCCACTGGAGGATGGAGCCCCATCCTCTCAGTCTGTCATACCCAAGCTGGAGTCTCAACTTTGCCTTTATAAGTCTCCTGTTGCTCTATAAGGCTAGAAAATTCGGAGTGCTGTGGTATGTGATGGAGTCTCTGAATCCCACAGTTATCTCCTTTGTTAAAGTGTGGATTACTTAGTTCAATATGATGCTATTTGAAATCCACGTTGATAATATCAAACACTCTTTAGTCCATTGTATAATGGAGCTGATAAGGCCTTGTGGGCAGAAAAGGCAAATCCACTCTTTGGTATATGGGCAGTTCTATTCAAGATGAATTTCTGCTCCTTCCTGGGTAAAAGGGATCTAATGCAATCAATGCACTACCAAGTAGCTCTTTGTTCACTTCAAAGGGTGGTGCCACATTAGAGGTACACCACTAGTTTCTGTTGTTAGCAGGTTAGGCATTTAAAAGTGGCAGTAACTCACTTAAACTGGGTGAGTGTGAACCCATACTATTGGATTTATGCATAGATTCCCTCCCTGTTACCATGGCGGCTCTATTTATTTGCACATTGCACTAACACTGAGATGGCAGATGAGAAAACCTAGCTCACATGAACTGGCTCACTTCAACTTGGTTTATAAATGCCTCTTCTATATTGGATACTCTCTGCTGAGTGTTCACCTATGACAAAAATGTGTTCACGCTTTGTGACTACCCCCATAGATCCATCCACATACCTATTTCTCATATACTGCCTTTATCTCCCTCCCTCCCTAAATGTCCCTCCTTCCAGACCCCTGACCAATTAGGCCATTCACCCTAGCCTATGATTCCATATATATTCTTACCTTGACACCTTTTCTCTTAACACACCAGGTAGAAAACCAGATGCACCACCTGAAGCTCTGTTTGGGAAAGTCTGGGAAGATTTACTCAATATAACTGTTATTCAGGGTCATTTTTTAGTTTGCACTCTCATAATCAGCCAACCACCTATAGCAGAACTCAGTCATTTTCTCATCTGTTAGCTAGTCGTAATGGTCCTCTGTGTGTCTTTGTGAGCCACATGTATGAGCTCAGGGAGAAATAAGGGTATAATAGTGATGGATGACATGAGGTCTAAGCTACTCTCTTCTGCATCTTACCTGTGCCTTCTGTCCCTGCTCTTGCTCTGTCCAAATGTACCTTTCCATCTTATGATTAATTTACTTTGGGCTCTTCCCATCTTAGTACTTTTTGGGCCTCTTGGAAATCAGTTAATGATGGAAAGCTCTGGCTGAATGATCACTTGGATATCTCATGGTCAGCTGACCCATATCTTCTGGGAAATGTTTTTTGAATAGAGTGCAATTCTCCACTGCAGGTAGTAAAATCTTATACCAGAACCCTTGGGGTCATATTGTGGTTCTTTTATTAGAGCTACAGTAAACACCACACCGCATCATTTCCCATCACTGATATATGTAATAGTAAAGAATCTGGTGGGTCATATGCTCCAAGTAGTATAAGCACCTGCATTCTGGATCTGCTACAGAACTATTATTTTATGTTCTCATTTCTGGTGAAAACTGGCAGCCTTTGCTGTTACCCAGTTAACTGATCAAAGAAATATCCCCAAGTGTGATAGATGCTGTCTCTCAAATCCAAAGTGGTGTGATAGCTTTGTCTTTTAATTTGGTTACATTGTTTCAGTGTGCCCCAGACCATTGGATTCCTAAAAATATCACTGATGTGGCTGGCTCCTAAATCTTAATAGGTTTTTATTTTCTATTTTCTGGAGCATATGTATCTTTTCGAGGCCCCCAACACATTTATAACATCTTGTTATTCTTGACTGATTAACATGATATCATTGATATGGTGGGCTAATCAAAATATCTGGGTACCTGAACCAATTCTGCAAAGTACCTACAGTGTCCACATTTCTTCCGACTGATTATGAATAGGAGGAATGGAGATGTCACCATAGTGCTGGATCAAGACAGTAAATATAGAGTGAAGTGTGTTAGTTTGCTCAGGCTACTATAACAAAGTACCATAGATGGAGTGACTTAAATAGACATTTATTTCTCACAGTTCTGGAGCCTGGGAAGTCCAAGATTAAGATGCCAGCAGATTTGGTTCCTGGTGAAATTTCTCTTCCTGGCTTGCAGATGGCTGTTTTCTCTACGTGTTCTAACACGGCAGAGAAAAAGAGCTCTGAAGGATCTTCCTCTTTTGGAAGGACACTAATCCCATCACAAGGGCCATATTCTCATGACCTCCTCTAAACCTAATCACCCCCCCAGAGGCTGCAACTCTAAATACCATCACCTCAGAGGATAGGGTTTCAACATGTGATTTCTTTGGAGGGATACAAGTATTCAATCCACAACATAGGGGAATTCTGGTAAAGATTTCTTTCATTGACTGAAAGATAAAGTAATATGGACAAAGGTCTTCTTGTAGCTCCAGTCACCCTCCCTCCACACCTTACCCTTTCCACATCTTCCCCTCTGTATAATCATAGTGTCTGAGGTTATGGCAACTACTTTGTGGCCATGTAACAATAAACACAAGCACAAAGGAGGCAATGCACTGAAAATGGTGGAAGAATGATAGTCTTCCAGGTTATTGACAATATCCTTGAGCTGCAAAACTTCACTGGGGTTCTTATTCCATTAAGAAGATTTTTCTTATTTAAAGCCATTTGCATTAGTTAATGCAGCTACACATGCTATAAAAATAAACTCCAAAATATCAATGATATCATACAAATTACATCTCTTTCATGTAACAGTTAAATCAGGGTGTTTCCACCTGGGTGATTCTCCTGCAAACAATGATAACAGAACCATGGCTTCCTTCAAATTTTGGGTCCACCAATCTCCAAACTTTGGCTACAAAATTATCCTGGGGATCACTTCATTTCCACCATTTGGGAAGGGGCTAGAACATAGAAGATTATGCAGGGGAGGTTTTGAATAAATCAGGCCTAGGACCAGCATACATCACTTTGCCTACATTCTCCAGACTATATGGTGACTCTTAACTGCAATCAATAATGAGAAATTATGTTTTCCAGAAAGAGGCATAATGATCAGCTAGCTGAGATGTCACAGTACAGTCTCATGTGCCTCAAATATCCTTTTGCCCCATATTAATTTTTTTTAGTGTTTACTTATTTTTGAAACAGAGACAGAGCATGAACAGGGGAGGGGCAGAGAGAGAGGGAGACACAGAATCTGAAACAGGCTCCAGGCTCTGAGCTGTCAGCACAGAGCCCGACACGGGGCTCGAACTCATGGACCGTGAGATCATGACCTGAGCCGAAGTCAGACACTTAACCTACTGAGCCACCCAGGCACCCCTCATTCTGCTACATATTAAACACCTTCTAAAGAGAAACAACCCAAAGTTCTACCCAGCTACTTACTATCTCCAGCTCAAATTTCCGAATTTTCAGGTGAGGTGCAACATGTTTTTTCATATTGGGTGTGGCTCTTCATGATGTAGCAAACTGTCAACCAAAGTAAAAATTACTTGTATCCTGACCTAATGTGCACTGATGGAACTGGCAGATAATAACTGGTGATTATCTCATTCAGTAAAGGAAGAAACACAAAGCAATTCTTGGTCCACAGCATTTATGAACCTTTGTATGAATTATGAAGTCTTCCTAAATTGGGGGTAACGAAATTCTTGATCAGATCCTGATTCTGTTCTCTTTCATAAATTCCTTTTATCCGTTGTTCTCTGTGGTCCTTGATTGCCCCTATCTACAATGTTTGCTAAACATGCATGTAGGAGAATATCTCCCACATGCTTCCTGCTCCTGGAAGGTTATGAGTCCAAGAATTGTTGTCAGCTCCAAATGCCAAAGACTTTTTAAAAAGCTAAGTTTATGGAAATTTTGTAATACAATTCTTCAAAAACTTAGTAGGTATGATCTATTTTATTCCAGTCATGTTCTGTGTACTTGTAATCATATCCAAAGTTTTTTCTATATATGTTTTTCAAGACAGATTGATTTGTTTAATTGTTTGCCTTCACAGTTTATATTTTAGTTCATGGAGATGTTGGGGCTTTCTGGCATGGTTTCCAGATGGCCAGAGCTATAATCTGATCCTTGTTTCCAGACTACATAGGAATACCCTTTATCATTCAAAATATTCTGCTGTTCTTGGTCTAAGCAGTAAGCTTTGGTAACCATTTAGCACTCTCAAATCTGGTCTCTTTAATTCCTTTTTAGTTCTTTTGGCGATTTAACCAATTTTTTTTCCCCAGATAAACTTTTTTATTATATTACCATCTCAATACACACAATTATATTACTATCTAAATTACTATATTTTATACTATATTTTATATTATATTTTTATATTATATTATATTATATTATATTTTATATTACATATATATTTTATACTATATTTGTATTACTATCTCAATTACCGTATTATATTACTATCTCAATACACACAATCAACCTTACCTTTCCAACTATTTTCTCTAGAGGTACAGGCTCAGTAGGTGCCAGTCTAATTCCTAAGTTACCATGGGCCATGATTTTACCAAATGGTTTATAGCAACATACTCCATACATTGGTTCCCATCTGGACTGCTTTCTCATATCATTAGTTCCCTCCCTGCCTGCTACCTAAACACTCAGCCACTGCAGTATATTTAGTTGTTATAACAACACCCCGTTTCCTTGTACTGATCTCCATTTTAGGCTTTTCAATTCTGCTTCTCACTATCAGAAATAATCATGTTTTGTTTCTTGTTTCTGTTTGCTTATTACCTGCCCTTTCTTACTAATATATAAGTTTTATGAGTTTAATGCCTATCTTTCATCACTTAATCTTTTGTACATAGAGCTGTGCTTGACTCATAGCACACACTCAATATCTAACTGTTAAACATATGAATAAATAAGTAGTTTTCTTTGCTCTGTTTCACAGCCAACATTGTATACTGGGAACCAAATATATGTCTTGTCAGTGTCTTACATGACCATAGTATAGGACCTTGGAGGATCTTATATATACATACAAAACAGTAGCAATCTACTATATCCTTAGTAACAATATATGTGACCTTTTTGGTTCTTCACACTAAGTGAAGTCTCATCAGTATAAGTAAGATATAGTCTTTTCTTTTTCTTTGCCAATAATTTAGTGAGAGACCACTGCCCTGAAACATTTTTACATAACACCAAAAATGCCTGATCAACTAAGTAATATATTTACTCAATATTTTGTTAGAAAAAGACCTATTTCATAAAATGAGTGACTGAATTGATTACATTTCCCATGGTTTACAAGGAAAGAATCTAATTTGGCTAAGATGACTTAGAACTGATTTTATATGTTATCCTTCACATCTATTTGGGTCTGGCTCTTCCTCACTATTGATTGTCCTTCCTTTTAATTCTTCTCTTAGATGGCCACACTCTGATTCTAAAAATCTATATGATTTAACACATTAAAATGGGTTAGCACAGTTATAGATCATTAAGTTTCAAAGACTATAGTTAATATCAATTCTTGCTAAACAAAATACTTATATTTTCTAATAAAATATGTACTAAAGTTAAGCACACAAATCTGATGAATCATTCACTGTTGTTGGTGGTGGCATTGGTGGTGGTGGTGGTGGGATCATTACACACATTTTTAGTGATTACATGGAAAAATATACAAAGAGTCCAAATACATAAGTGAACATATTTGGAAGAGATATTGCATACCAATGGCAACACAAAGGTTTTCATATTTATTTTTAGACACTTTAAAGCATAGGTCAGATTAACTCCTGACATAACCCCATTTATTAAACTTTGTCTCCTAGTTCTAAAGACATAGACATACATATGATTTCCATCACCAAAAGCTATTTTGACATCATTGTGATGGCCTACTGTACTTCTGCAAATTACTTCATCTTTCTTACTGTTTTATGATTCTTCCTATCAATGCCATGTCTCTGATAATGTCACTTTGAACAGTGATTGCATAAATGCTTAGAATTACTGATAATTTCCACAGACAGCATCTTGTAGTGAAGGGAAGTAGTATGGGAATATTTTTCTATTCTGTGCCGATGTCTTACAATGACTGATTTCCTACAAGATGGCTTTTTTGGCATCCAAAGCAAGGACTCTAGTCCCAAGAGATAACTCTGTGCACAAATTAGAAAGGAATGAAAAAAGTTTCCTAAAATAGAACTGCATTGGAAGATGCATTCTGTCTCAACAAACTTCTAAATTCCAGTAATCTCTAATTAACAAAGATTATAACTCCAAACACAGAATTTTGTGAGGTAACAGACATACAAAAGCTTTTTGTCTTGAAGATTTTTATATTACTTTGTTTGGGTATTATAACCTGAAGGGAATAGAAACCACCTATTTGACAATCATTGCTTAGTCTAATTGCTTACAAAGCTGAATTTACTTAAAATATTGAAACTCTAGGTTAAAAATAAATGATTTAGAAGAAAAAGAGGAAAAAAGGAAGCAAGTGGAAAATACAATAAAGAAGGAGAAATAAAAAGGTTTTTGTATTGGTTACAGCTTTATATTTATTTTATTTCATTTTTTAAGGACTATTAATAAGATTGACTATATGTCAGGTAGCTAGAAACTTAAAGCCTATATTTTAAAAACCAGGCCCATAAATTTGGACAGATACTGTTTTAACAATGATTCAAACAATAGATAGATAGAAAGAAACTTATGTGTAATGATTATATATGTGTGTGTGTGTGTGTGTGTATGCACTATATATATATATATATATATATATAATGCAGCATCTTTTTAACTAAAGTCAAAATGCTCTTATGCATTACCACTTGATCAGAAATTCAAAATGTACTCTAAAATGCTAATTTCCAGAAAATATAATGCCTAAGGCAATTTTACAGTACTTATGATTTGTGCCATTACTGTCTTACTTATTATAATTTCAAAAGATTTATAGAACATTTCTAGTCATTCTTTTTAAGAAAACCTGAACACGCAAAATTTAAAACAAGACATTCTCTTTTTAAAAAGAATATATTAATATATTTTCATCTTTATTTGGAGAAGAAAAGAAGCTGAACATTTATTTTATTGCAAATTATTGAGTGTGCACAACATAAGCTTTTGAGATTACTTTATACAAACTTAATCTTGTCATAATTGGTATTGTGAATCTGATCATGAAGGATAACATTGAGTCACCCATTATTTTTCCTGGTCCTGGTTTTCTCTTTGACCAGGCTATTTCCCAGGGTTATAGATAAACCCTCTCTAATTATTTATTCCTGAGGAAAAAATCTGCTCATTACCAATGTGTGTGTATCGTAAGTGATGTAGATGAAATGGGCAGGGGAAAGAGATTGTGGATGTGTTAATCTGGAGTAGGATCAAAGGCTCGTAGCACTTATGGACTAGAGTTTTCAAACTTAGATGCCAGTAGAGGCTTGGAAGGTAATATAAATGGATTGAACAGGCAGGTATAATTCAATAGACTGTGGTGAACATGAAAGCCTACACTCTCTCAAAAAGAGAGAGCATCTACAAAGGTCAAGCAATTGTTTTCCTGCTGAAATGTAGACTAGATATTACCCAAAATTAGTATAGGGAGAGACGTCAGAAATAGTTCTTTTACATCAAGTTTCAATTAAATGTGGGGATCTCATTCAAATTATTGAGCAATGTGCAAGCCATACAAAATACATCTCTGTGTTGGGGCACCTGGGTAGCTCAGTCGGTTGCAGGTCTGACTTCGGCTCAGGTTGTGATCTCATAGTTTGTGGGTTCAAGCCCCACATCAGGTTCTGTGCTGACAGTTCAGAGCCTGGAGCCTACTTCAGATCTGTGTCTCCCTCTCTGGGCCCTCCTCTGCTCACACTCTGCCTCTCTTTGTCTCTCAAAAATACATTAAAATGTTAAAAAAAATTCAAAATACATCTCTGTGATCTACCAACAGAGATTTAAGCCTAATAATAGATCTTGTGTAGAAATGAGAAATTTGCTATAACAGAAGTCTACAAAAATTTCTTTAATTGAATTTCTTAATGTTTATTTATTCTTAAGAAAGAAAGATTGGGCACACATGCATGCACACTCATGTAGGGTAGGGGCAGAGAGAGAATCCCAAGCAGGTTCCTCTATATCTGTGCAGAGCAGAGCCCCAAGGGGGGCTCCATCTCAGTTGGTGAGATCATGACCTGAGCCAAAATCAAGAGTCAGATGCTTAGCTGACTGAGCCACCCAGGTGCCCCTCTTTAATCTAATTTTAATATTTTCAACATTGTTAAATTATGGGCCCTATCATTTCTTATCATTTAATATTTGTTAGCTTTTTTTTTTCATTGATTTATTTGCCTTTAGGCTTCTGAATACTCCTGAGATTATGACCACCATTGGTCCAAAAATCCCAATGACAATGTTAGCGACCACTCATCAGTGGAAGAGAGGGTGGGTGTAAGATTGAGAAATGAATGGAAAGAAGAGATTTAACAGATTCATTGACAGGTTGATTCAGGGAACTGCAACAATCCCTCTTCTCTATCAGGAGTGGCAACTTTTCATCCATTTGGGTATCTGTAGCTATGTGGAACAAAAACCTGAATTCATGTCATTAATGGTGTTTTATGTTAAAATAGCAACAGAAAATTCTAATCTAGGCTATCAGTCCTAGGCAATAGAACAAAAAGAGCTGGAAGGAACCAAGTCCAAAATTTGGGTAGAGAAACAATAATTTTTGAAGGCAATAATTAGCAGAACAGGCAAACAAAAAAATGGCTAAAAAATTATTGTACATAAAATTCAGCTACTGGTGGAACTGGTTTCACTCTACCATTTCTCTCCCCTCCCCCTCCTCCACACCCCCACATGGGCTCTGTTTCCTGCTAAATTACAGAATAAATTAAACTGGTTTCAGGACAGAAGAAACACACTCAGGGGATAGTTCTGACATGGCTACAAAAGGTAACATCTCTATGGCAGATCAAGTTTTGGCTTTATTTCTGTTCCACCTTTGCTCCCTTGAACTAACCTTGTCAATGGTGAGCCATTTCTTAGTCACTGAGACTGCTCTTGGAAACAGGTTGGCTTCCCCTCAACCCAGACCTTTGGGAGACAGCTTAAGCAAAGGTTCTGTGCCTCAGGCAATGAATCTCATCACACTGTTTTCTCATTTAGAGTCATTCACTCCAGCTAGCTTTGCCCTGACCATTTTAGTACTCAGCTGACATGTCAATTGTGTCCTATGCTGACAAATGTACAGATGTTAGCTCTTGAGCTGCTATTGTCTCTTGCTTCCAGCCTGAGGGTTCCAAACAGGCCCACTTAGAAGGCTGTGAAGACGAGCAACCTTTGAAGTCATTGAATGAAATACCTTATTTTTTTCCCTCAGTTATCTATTTACAGTGTACATTCCACATACTTCTGTTTTTTTTTTTTAATTAAAAAAAATTTAGGTTAAATGCAGAATTTTGATTCTGTCCTAAATGGCAGATACATTAAGTCATTGGCATTCCTTTTTGTTTGTTTGTATATGTTATCATAATGTCAGATAAAAAAACAATCTGGATCTAGGGAAAGAGAAACTTTATTTGAAAAAAAATACTGCAGTAGAGTGGGGGGAGGGGATGAATTATTGTAGCAGCAGGAGGGGGTTATTAGGAAGAGCTTCTAATCATGAGATCTGCCAGCTTCTCAAATGTTAGCCAGAAAAAGCCCTTTTCTTCAGAAAGAGGAGTAAAAAAGCTACAAAAGGGTTGAGCTTTGAGGAAGAGGATGAGCAAGGGTGAGGTGGTCTGACAGTAGAATGTTTTATGCAGAAGTCTGTCTGTTCTCAGGATGGGGACTATGAAGAGGGGTTATATGTAGGCTCAGACTAAGGGTAGATCAAAGTCCAGAGGACTGGGAGGAAAGAAAGGTAACCAATTTGGCTGTAAGCATTTATCAGTGGGGACAAAATAGTACATCCAGTCATTTATGAGGCAAAGAATGGGAATTTGGAAGGTCTGTGTCTGGCCTTGTCAGAGGTGAACATGTGGAACATCTGTTATTTTATATAAGTCAAATGGGGAAGGGTGGTTCCTTGCAGTAGGGATGGAGGGATTGCCTAATCATTGCTGCTCTCTAGACTCACAAGGCCCAGATAAAATTCACCATCATAAATAAGAATTTCACAGTAAGGTACAAAGAGAATGATAAAGAGAATCCAAATTCAAGGGATTAGAATCCCATTGCGGGGGCGGGGGGAGGGCAGGAGGAGATTTCCCAATATGATAAAACTCAAGAAGGTAATCCATACCGATAAAGCAGTGGTTCTCAGTTGACAGTGATCCTTCACTCTGTCCTCTGGGGCATCTGGAAATATTTTTGGTTGTTGCAAATGGAGGTGAGGGTGCTACTGGCTGTTTAACATCCCCCATGAAATAATTAGCCAGCCCAAATGGCCAATAATGCCAAAGTTGAGAAACTCTGCTTAGGGGGAAAAATACAAGTTAGAGAACTGGATAGTTTGCTGCCATTTTTGGCTGTGTAAATGGTCATAAGTAGCCTAGTTTGAGCCTCGACTTCCTTATATATTAACTGGGACAATACTATTCATTTCATAGGGATTGTTGTGAGGAAATAAAACCTGACACCTACCACAGTGCCTGACAAATAAAGTCAGGTAGAAAAAATGAATTGCTTATGCATTTACAAATTCTCCTTCTATTTACTTTGATCCATTTCTCACATTGGCTCTTCTGGATTAACTCTTTTAGTTATCATTCATTTCCCATTAATTGGGAAGAGAGGTTAGCCATAAGAATCTGGCTTTGGGAGGACAAGGAACAAAGCTTTAGTACCATCAGGATTAGTTTGATGACCTTAGGCAAAGCAACTTACTCTGTTTTAGTTTTCTTAACTGTCAGAAGGACGAAAGACATTTTCCCTTATCTGTCTCAGAGATGAAAATAAATGACTTAACAGGGAAAGCAATGGCTTGCCCAGAAGAAGTGATCAATAAATGATTTTTGCTTCAACAACATGTGAAAGCTTTCTGAAGGTATGAGCATTATCTAAATTGAGGGACCTAAGTGGCTATTAAAATTTATTTCACTATAATTTATTTACCTAGTCTTTTGTTGATATGGGTGCTCTTTAATTTTTTTAACTTCTATTTTTATCATTTATCATTTATTTTTGAGAGGGGGGGGGAAGGGACATAAAGAGAGGGAAACACAGAATCCGAAGCAGGCTCCAGACTCTAAGCTGTCAGCACGGAGCCCGACGAGGGGTTCTAATGAACCACGAGATCATTACATGAGTTGAAGTCTGACACTTAACTGGCTGAGCCACCCAGGTGCCCTAAGGTCTATTTTACGTTAAAGAAAAAATCTTTATAGATGAGTCTCCAATTAAGAGTGCAAAATTCCTTCCACATTCATATCCATTTCTACTCAGGATAGTTAATTTCTCTTAATAGTTTCTGAATTTTATTTGAGTTCTGTCCTTTATATACTTAAAATAAATATTTTGATATTTTTCATGATTTACTAATTTTTGACAGTATTATTTGATTCCAGTCTTTGAAAGATTAATCATACAATGACTTATCCAACCTTGTGTCTTTTTTTCCTTTCTCCCCTAAAGTTTATTGCTTCTATTATTATTTTAAAATTTCTATGTTTATCAATTTCACATTTGCAATGTAACTAGTTGTGTTCCAGTTTTACCATGGGTTGATTACAAATATATAAGCACAATAAAAACATTTACAGTTTTTGAATTATGTAAATATTTTAAATTATGTAACTATGTAACCCAAATACTGAAACTAAAACTGTAAAGAAAGAAATGTAATCTTACGATACTGAAATTTTAATGCTCAAGAATATCCCAAGCATTTGCATCTAGTGACTTTTCCTTTCTATTCATTTGAGCTTACATATATATATAATTTCATGGACCATTAATTCATAATTATCTTGTCATTTTCTTTCTTGTCTACTTAAAAAAAAATCGCTGTGCACATTCCTATTGCATTTAAGTTTCCCCAGGTAGCAGACTCTGAGACAGAGATCTGTGTTCAGGAAATTGAATTGATTGGGCCCTGCTTCTAAGGATCAACATGGTGTGGGATGAGGGGAAGGAGGATGGATTGAAAAAAAAAAGAAAAGCTTGTCTGTGAAGTAATCCTAACAAAGGCCTCACATGATCTCATGAGGATTTCTTGACCAGAAATGCTCCTTCAGAATTATCCAAAATCAGGACAAGGATATAGGCATTGGGTGTGTGTTATAAGGAGGCATGAGGTTGGGACAAGATTGGGAGGTGGGTGGGGAGGAGACCAGCTGCAAACTGTCAGCAGTCCAGCAGCTGGGGAAATGCATGCTCAGACCTGAAAAGGGTCTTAGCCAGGGAACGAATCCAGCAGCCCCCCCAATAGGATCCAAAACAATCTCTAAGGAGTCATTTTCATATGAGGTCCTTGAACATTTCAAATACTGGATTTGTTTTTTTCTTTATGCTTCACTGAGAATTTGAGTTGACTCCATTTTCCTCAAGTTGTATCTTTATTGTCTTTTCAGCAGTAGTGTTCTTATCAGAAATTGATCTGCCAGCAGATTCTCGTGGTACGTTGTACCTCCTTTTCTCCCTATGGAAGGTCATGGAATTTCTCTTTACCCTATGAAGTTATGTAACTCATCAGGTATGGGTCTTTTTTCATTCTAGTCAGCAATAGAATATGAACATTATCTTCATATTATAATATGAAGATGTATCTTTCTTTACCTAAGACCATCTTTATTTTATTATTTGTTCCATTGTTTCTTAACACTCATCTCCATTCTTTTCAACTAGGATTCCTATTTGATGATTCAGTAAGATCTAGAGTCCTGGGTCTTTCCTCCATGGGAAAAATCTCTCCTTTTATTATGCGTCCCTTTGTCTTTTCCTCTTTTTGTCTTCTGGGGCATTTTGTCAATTTTTCTCTTTCAGATCAACAACTACATCCTTAGTTTTGCTCATTTTACTTTTCCTTCTATATGCTGACTTTAAAAATTGTCTAGGTACTTCTTTTAATACTTTTTTTCTTTGACAGCAGTCTCTTTTATAAATACTGTAAATGCTTGTTTTCCTCTGAATACACTAAATATATCTTGTAGATGTTTTCTTCTGTGTATCATTTCTATTTCTGCCTAGTCAGCTATATGTTTCCCCACTGTAGTATTTTCTTTAATATTTTTTTCATGTTTGGTGATTGATGATTCAGCGTTTCATGAATAAAAACAACTCGTTTGATTAGTATAGGTTGTTTTCATAGGTTTACTCTGCAGATAGATATAAATATTTTTCCCTAAGTGACTATGAAATATGCATGGAGTATGCATGTATGTGTGTATAACTGTGGGCTAGGTTTTATATATACATATATATATGTATATATATGTGTGTATATAGGTATATATATTTTATGTGTGATATATTTATATATAATAGTTACTTATAGATCTATATGTTAAATATATAATAGTTTGTATATTTATATATTTTATATATGCTATATTTCATGTTTGTTTTATATGTTTTACATGTTATGTTATAGATGATTTATACATTTGCATATATATGAATACATACACCTTTTTCAAACACATATTTATATTTATATGCACATATATACTATGAGTCTGTGTGTTTGTTTAATCTAAATGTCCTGAATGGTTCTTCTGTCCCCAAATGTCTCCTCTGTTAGCCTCAACTTCTCATTATTTTAAATATTTTCATAAGGTATATTTTTGGTCATGTTTTTCGTTCTTTTCTACCACCAACCATCCTAGCTTTACTTCTCATCCCCAATTCTACACCCTGGCCCAAGGAAGACATTTCCAATCTGATTAGTCAGCATTCAAACAATAATGAAGTTATGCTCCCTAATGTTGAGTGTGCATTAAATCATACACATCCACCTTCTCTATCTCTATTTCTTTTTCATCTCTTTTCTATCTTCCTTGATGTTTATATGTAGGTGGAAGATCTCATCAGGGGCCAGGTTTCCAGAACTGGCCATCATAAGCTTCTTCTCATCTTTACTTTTTTAACTTATGTGAGCAGTCTGAGGGTGATAAGTTCTTGAGGTAAAGATTTGGGGGCAACATAAATTCCCATATAGGCTACTAAAAATTGGACTTTACCAGAGCTGTGTATTAGGGTATCAGGCTTTTGTAGAGCACATAATAATGTGTTTTGTTTCCTACTCACTATTATTCCTTTTGTGTATTGCCCTTCTAAAAACACAGACAAAAGAAGGTATGATAATCAGGAATTTAATGTGAGGAATACCTTACCCTAATTCCTGATAGTACCCAATCATTTGTTTTCCTAGGTCTACATGATTCCATTTAAAATTATAACTATTAAGAATAAATCATATTGATAGGGATGCCTAGGTGGCTCAGTTGGTTAAGGGACCAAATTCAGCTCAGGTTATGATCTCACAGTTCCTGAGTTCCAGCCCAGCGTTGGGGTCTGTGCTGACAGCTCAGAGCCTGGAGCCTGCTTCAGATTCTGTGTCTCCCTCTCTCTGCCCCTCCCCATTCTCTCTCTCTCTCTCTCTCTCTCTCTCTCAAAAATAAATAAATGTTTAAAAATTTTTTTTAAAAAGAATAAAACCCATTTATCGGTTAGCTTCCACCAAAATTTTTTCTCAGACTTTTACTTACAATCGATCTTCTTTGTGTGCCACCAACCACGACACCCCATCTTCACCCCAAGCCCACTTGGATTACTGCATTTTCATTGTAATTCCACTTATTTAATTTCTCCTAGGAGAAAATAAAAGCACATTTCAATACAAGTGAGTATTTTTTATACTGATAACACTGAAGAAATCTAGTTTAAATAATAAAATTTCCTTCATATAATTTTTGCATTTTATCTCATGTTAGTAACAAATTACTTTTGGCATGGCTTTCTCTTGGTTAGGGGATATCAACGTGTTTCTAATTTGAGATTTATAAGTGTAGTGTTAACCCATTGGCATAGATTAATTCCTTGATTTAACTAGAAAGCTCAAACAAGGGAAGTGGGACAGAAATGGTTTGTTAAGAATAAAGAGGATCCAAAACATCCCACTACCTGCAAAGAGCAGTCCTTAGTAACTTACCACTTTGAGAAGAGGTGAGCAGCATAGGGCAGCACGCAGTTACAGGTACATGTACGTTGTGGGTGTGCATTGAGGAGGTGGGATGGGGGATTGGCAGAAGACGGTCTAGAAAACTGTTCCTTCTTCACAGTTTTGACAAGAGCTTTTGTTGTTCCCCAACATCACTGTGTGGAGAGGTAGTGGGACCAGAGAGCATTATTTGAATAAATGACAGAGATCTGGGAAAAGAAGGGTGAATGACCTGAAGGCAGAAAGGTGTGAAGAGGCTTGCCTGGGCTTCGGAGTCTGTCACTCCGTTGCTGAGGCAACCATTGCTAGCATAAAAATAAGGTCCATTGTTACCTTTATGGTTGTGTTGAGTTGTTGGAGGAAAATTAGAAAAGAATTTGGATCATCCATTCTCAAGAGACCCATTTGAATCATCGAAGCTTAATGTCATTTGTCTGTATCTCTTTCAACTATGCATTCCACATACCAATTTGCTTAAATGGTGGATGCACATGCCAAATCTAATTATCCCTTATCTCACAAAGTCATTAATCATTCCTATCCATTATTCATTGACTACCGATAGCTACTCCAATCTTTAGTACATGAAACTTCAATATGCATTAGAATACCGTGTTTATGAGTGGCATTTATTTCTGAAATGTACTGCATGGCATTTCTTAGTTAGATGAAGGATTCTTGGCATGGAAGCTGGTGGTGTGTTTTATGTTGCTCTCCTCATAATCTATAAATATAATAAAATAAAAACAGTATGCTAGAGACAATTGTGAAGCTGCTGATAATTATTCATTGTGATGTTAATTAGCACAGTGGAGTGGAAATGTTGTGCAGCCTAAACAGTATCCAAGAATTTCAAAGCACACGGAAGAGAAATTGTAACTTATCAAAAGTATCAGTGGGGAATGATGTGAGGGGAATATAGGCCTAGTTAAAAGAAAAAAAATAATGTGAAACAAGGGTAACTATAGCATCCTCTAGCTATTTAGCATCCTCACAATTCATATTGCCTTGTATGTATTTTGACCTTTTGTGTTTGAGTGATATTGAAATACATGCGAAGATCAAGTTCAAGCCCCTTTTACTTTCACATACGTAGTCTATTGCATAGCAGAGATTTGAACTCACATCTCATGACTGCAAACCAGAGCTTTCATCCATGGACACCAAGGGATGTGACCAAAATTTTTTCAGTGCCTCCTACATAGCCAGTTATGTAACACATATTATATTACATATGTAATACATATTATTTTCACTATTGAAAAGACTATCTATGTTAATATCTCTATTTATATCTGTAACATCTATCAATTGATCTAGGAAGAGTCAAGGCACATCATGGTTAAGTATCTGGCCCAGGTTTCCTAGATAACAAATGGGTTTGCCAAGATTTGAATCCTGGTCTGTCAGATTTAAACAATAATCTATTTCCAAACACTCTACCTTTTGCTGGCTTCATATAATGCTGGACAAGTAAGAACTTGCTCTTTCTTTATAATATAAACTAATGTTAAGTTTCAAAGATTCTGTAGAGAACACTTAATCCAACTCTCTCATTTTAAAGGTGAGAAAATGGAGAAGGTTACTGCTTTGCACATATATATAATTATTGTTAAGGTGGTTTTAAAGTGTAAATTTCCTAGCTTTTAATCTCGTTGATACATCCTCTACAATACCACAATTTACTCTTGAGCTGCTCATAATTGGAATATCCTATCAACTTTTCCTTTCATTTCTTCTCTTTCCAGCTAAAATCTTTGTATTGTAACATTGAGCTCATAACCTCTATCTTCCATAAATCTTTACCAAATTTCCAATGCATAAAAATTTCTCTTTTCTTGGAATTAACATAACACATACATGGTACAATTAATCCACTCTTACTTGCTGTATCTTTTTATTTATCCTTCCTTGTTATTACTCTTCCTTTTAAAAATATGTTCAGATCTTGTCCCACCAACTAGACAGAAAGTTCTGGGAGAAAAACTTGTACATTTCCTTGTAGCTCCTCAGTCTTCTCAGTATATTGACTTTGCCATGATAGGTGCTGAGTCATTATTTGGTGATTGCTTGATAAATTTTGGTGATGACAGCAAATTATTTGGTTTATTTGCAAGGTACATCAAGTCAAATAATATGATCTTTTATCATTGAAATGAAAGAAAGAAAAGAATTATAGAGGTTAAAAATTCACTGTCTGCTACATCAGAGGTGGAAACTCAAAATAGCAATTTTACCAGCCAGCTTTTTCTTTTGTGTGCCAATAAGCTCCATATTTCAATATGCATTGCCTGAAAATAATTGCTAGTATTTCTATTTCAAGGTGTGTCTATATTTCACATATTTTTTCACACCTTTGGAGCACTCACTTGTACACAGTTTCCTGAAGAGATTTTGCAAGCTTAACATATGATGAAAAGGAAGATGATAAGGACTGCCCTGATCTTGTTAAAAAACTTACGGTGGTATGAAAATATATAGCTACAATTAGAGGAGCTTAAGAGAAGGTGGAAGAATGTTCTTTTTGTTCTCTTCTATAAATATATATATATATATATATATATATATATATTGATTTCCTCAAACACCTTCAGAGTAACCATGCTGAGGGGAGGGTGGAAGAGCCTGGAGGAGAGAGGAGATACTGGAATATAAGACTAGATTCCCAAATTCAAGGATCCTCAAGGGTGGCTTTTCAGGGATGATTTTGCCAGACAGTAACTTTTGTCTTAGCATGCCTTCCTTCTCTAAACCCATCCCTTCTCTGGGATAGATTCCAATTTTGATAAATGACTCCAGCATCCAGCCAGTAGCTCAAGCCCCAAACCTAAATGTTACCCTTTATCCCTTCCTCTTTCTCACCTACTACATCCAATCAACCACCACTTTCTGCTCATTGTCTCCCAGATATGTCTTAGAAGTCTTTCTACTTTTCTCTAGTCTACTGCTATCACAATAGTCTAACCAACACTGTGTGGGATAAGCTTAGGAATCCCCTAGGCTTACACCAATGGGTTAAAAAGGCTTAAAGAAATAAAAGCCATAAAATGGTCACACCTGAGTTTGGGTAAACTAGATTGGCACCTCAAGAATAGGGGTGCAAAGGCACCCTGAGAATAGGCAGGTGCAAAGGTGCCAGGAATAGGAAGGTGCAAAGATCCCCCAAAATAGAGAGGGGCTGCAGAGTCCCTGGAATAGAAAGGGAGAGGCAAAGGCCTAAAATAGTTACAGCACAAAGGTGCCCAATACATAGGTATATGAAATAAACAAGATTAGATATTCAGGGTGGAGGCACCCCCAATTTAGTACTATAGCAGAAAAGCTGCTTTCACAGGAGGAAAGGACCAAGTTAGGTAAACAGGTAAATTGGGCTATAGACCGCTGCACTACAGGTGTAGCAGCCCAGAGTGGAGATGATTAAGAAAAGAAAGTTGACTTGTTAACTCTGAGGTTATTTCCCCTGTCTCATCCCCAAAGCTAGCTAAGATAAACAGAGGTGCTACCTCATGTCTGCTGTAAACAACCCTCCTGATTGCCCAGCACCTGGATTTTGTTTTGTATTAACCCAAACCCCTAAACCCAAATATCCTCAAGACCCCCTTTCCCTCATTTCCACAAGTTAATGTTCACAGATTCACTGTCCCTTTGTGCACGTCCATTGCCATGTTTGTAAGCATTCTGATCCTAATAAAAATGGGTCGAGGACCCTTATTCAGGGTTCTTGTTTTTTCCTGGATATTAGCCATGTCTTGCTTTCAGTCGTGCATCCTGCTTTTTTGCTAAACAAGAGAGAACTTTAGACCCAGAGTCTACAACACAACACCATCTCTTACCTAAACTATTTACTCTTTCAAACTAATTTCCATCTCTTTCTACCATCAAATATGTAGAGAGGTTAAGATTGCTATAGCTCCAAATGAGCTTCTTTGATTGACCCCTACACACCTCTCCAGGCACATCTTTGCCATTCATGTGTTGATTATCTGATCTCTGGAACCACTGGTTAATTCAAATTTCTTATATATGTAAGACTCATTTTGGTCTAAGCTTTCATATAAGCAGCTTCCTTTTACCTACCTTGGGCTGAACCATCTCATATCTTTCCTTAATTCCTGTTGTTTTAGAACTCATCTTAAGAAGCACTTCCTTGGGGGCATTTATTAAGTGACATTATTGTTTGACTACTCAAGACTAGATCAAGTTTCCTTTTATATGCAGTTTCATAATAACTAGAATTATAACTAATTAATTACTTATGTAATTATATGTTTTTATTCCCTTCTATCATGTAAATCTTATTACATTAAGTTTGTTGTGACAAATGGGCAATGTCTGTTTGCCCACTAGTGTCTAAAACAGTGCCTAACATCTAGCTGTTGTTTATAAGTTCTTATTAAAACAATCTATCAACCAATGGATTAGAAAAATAACTAGAGGTACTCTGATTCTATTCTTTGACTTACTAGGGCCTCATCCTACATCTAATTACCTGGAGAGAGCCAGGGACACCTTGGAGATAATCCTTCCTTATTCCCCATTTTAATTTTTTTAATGTTTATTTGTTTATGTTTGAGAGAGAAAAAAGAGAGATAGAGCAGGAAAGGGGCAGAGAGAGAAAGGGGGACACAGCATCTGAAGCAGAGAATTTGAAGCAGGATTGAGTCTCTGAGTTGTCACTGCAGAGCCTGACACAGGCTGGAACCCATGAACCCTGATATCATGACCTGAACTGAAGTTGGATGCTTAACAGACTGAGCCACCCAGGCACCCTCCTTAGTCCTCATTTTAGGTAAACCCACCAATTCCATGCAGTAATATAAAAAGGCCCTCTCCACTGTTTTTCTGTCAAAAGTTCAACTGCTTCTCTCTACTGTCACTGTGGAAGGAATCCCAAACACTAACAGGAGCATTCATGAAGATTAGTTAGGCAATTTATAAAGTTGTGCATGGCTAACTGTGTTAATCTAAGGGTTCAAAATTCAAGTGGTAGAAGTAATGATATCAATAAAATACCAAGATAGAAAAAAGTCTTGGGGACCATAAACAAATATTTCTCCTCCCTCATTGAATTAAAATTGTCCCTGGGCATGCAATGTAAATAATGATAAATATTGTTAAAGGTTTTTCAAACTAACTGTAAGTAGAAAAAGGCAAAATAAAGACTAGAAACTTGGATCTTGTCCGGTGCCTTAAAACCTGACCTGTTCTTGGCAATGTGGAAAAAAAATGACATTTCCAATTCAAAGAACACCAAACACATACAATACAAACTTGGAAATCAATAACATTGGAAGTCAACATAAGATTTTTAAAATTATTTAATTTTGTTGTTTCTTTAAATAGTGAGTCATTACAGATGTTTAGTTTGACTTTAAAAAATATTTCAGTTAGATTTTTAAAAAGCCATATTATTAGACTAAGTAAAACTCACCTGTTTCATCCTGGAATTATATCTCTATTTTCACACTGGACCTAATACAAAGTTTTGCTGAAAGGACTTCATTTGTTGAATATTTCTATTCATAAAATTTTGTTGTAGTTTACAACATCTTTGCTATTGATTAAAAGTATATAACACTTCATTCATTTCAGGTTGTTTGTGTTTTCTGTGTTTAGGCAATCTTGATTGACTATGAAAGCTCTCTTTTTGTTAACCTGGAGTAGTTGAAACATATTTATTTAAAAGTAATATTGGGGCACCTGGGTGGTCCAGTCAGTTAAGCGTCTGACTTTGGCTCTGGTCATGATCTTGTGGTTCATGGGTTTAAGCCCCACATCAGGCTCTGTGCTGACAGCTCAGAGCCTGGAGCCTGCTTCAGATTCTGTGTCTACCTTGCTCCCTGCCCCTCCCCTGCTCGTGCTCTGTCTCTCTCTGTCTCTCAAAAATGAATTAATGTTAAAAATTTTTTTAAGAAATACTAATGATATACACAGATACACTTGGCTAAGAGTTTTCAAGTGAGAGAAAAGTTTATGACTGAAGTGGAGAAGGTAAGGTATATATATAGAAAAGTCAGTTGTTTTGTACATTTAAAGTTCAATTGTTCTTTTTGTTCTTGTTGTTCTTGTTCAGATGATCTCTCTCTTGTTTCTTTTTGTGTGTCACAGACATTTCTAGTCCTCTTTTCCTAACCTAACCTTTCCCTGATTACAGACATTGTGCTAATTACTGTGATTCCAAGGTTCGACACAGCCGGCTTTGTTCCCACTTCTGCAAAAACACACAGCTGCATCAATATTCAGTAGGGAGTTCTTGAAAATAACCTAAGTGGCATTTGGGAATAGATCTTCCTTCAGTGGGTAAATACCTATTCAAATCAACAAAATATACATTCAGTAAGCATATTTTTGAAATGCTACAGACTTTCCAAATGAGTCTTTTTACAATGAAAGATTCATAATATGCTAATACAAATGTAAATATTATACCGGGTCACATCTAAGGATGGGAAAGTCTAGTAAGTAGAAATGCCCATTACCCTGGGGCTTCAAGATTTTCTGCCAGAAAAGATGCACGGTGCTATCATTTCCTGACTGTAAAGGACCAGGAAGTTGTGTTGCTATTTGTTTTGTTTCATTTCGTGAGTATGTATAAGCACAAGGTGCAGGCTATAGAGACTAGAATGTGTTTTGTTTTACTAATATACGCTGATCCTCTTGTTAAAATTGTTAATTCCTATTTTTTAAAAGTCAGAAATTATCACATAAGTACTAGATTTCTATCTTCTCTGGAAAACCATGAGGATCTGCCTACTTTGGGCCCCATTCCTGCTTGACAGCAAGAGCTGCTGCTGGGTGGTGGCTGCCCCCTCAGAGGGAGGTTGACTCTCCAGTCAGCGACCTTCCTGGACTGTCAGCCTCCCACACACTGAGGGTTAGAGTCAGGTACCATTCATCTATTGTTTTTCTAAGGTTAGAGCTGACAAAGTAAAAATTTTTATACTTGTATTTCCAATGAGTGTGGTAACATTAAACATAGCCAAATGTGGCTATATGTTTGAAGTAAAACATAGCGCAAGGGTGTAGTGCAAGAAAGTAGTATATTTCCTTGTGGAAGGCAAAGAACATTCTGTGTATTTAATTTGTAATGTGTCTGTGTGAAAGACTGCATCTTCAACACCTCACCCACTCTAGCCTGCTACACAAATTTATATTAATTTACTTACCTCTTAGGAGTTTAGTTTATAGCCACTATGACATGGAGTGAGCTGACTTTTCTAAAAGAAGTGTGTGAACAGGAAAAACTGGCAAAGGATACTCCCAATGTCAACCTCATTATCTCTGGTCACATTGCATTCCTAAGTGATTTTAACTTTATTTTGTTTACTTTTTTTATCCTATAAAATTTTCACCATGTGCTTGTGTTATTTTTAGAAACAGAAACAAGAATGAGTTTTTTTTAAAAAATGAAAGAAATGGTTTGGTCAGAATACTAAAGACATATTCCCTATTTGTTCCCCTCTGGATGTAATTAATGCATAGTTCAATCTTCATAGAACCTAACCCAAAATGCAAGGGTCCTTATAATCAGCCTTGCCAAATTGATTTTCACTCAATCAAAACCCTCCTTTCCAGGCATATTGATTTTCTCATTGTGGCTTAAACACACCTGAACCCTGAACTGTTTCCTCCTCTACATTTTTATTTATTCTGTTAACCCTCTCAACTTCCACCCAAACCCAGAATATCTTATTTTGTCAATGCTCAAAATACTCACATCATTCAATGTCAGTTCCAACTTCTCAGTAATGCCATCCCCAGATTTCCGAAATGATCGCCAGCCTCTCTAACTGCAATTGCACTTAAGTGACTATAGCAGTTTAATCTTTACAACATTCCCTTATTTGTCCTCGGAGGAATAGGACTAAGTCCTTGAAATAGCAGTAGTTTTTATTATATAAAATAGTTTAATGGTTTAAGAAAAAAAATTAAGAAATTTTAGAAACAAAATTAACCATATTTATTTACTGTAGTAATTCTCAGAGTCGTTACAATTTGCATGCTCTTCTGTTCCTATTGTAGAAGAGAAGTTTTCATATATGGCATTTTACAAACTCTTATCAGCATCAAATTCTCTTTGAGTCTCTACTTCCATTTTATGGACTACTATTCTGCAAAAGACTCTTTGGGCAATGCTACTTCATAATGTACTCTTATGTTAACCCCTTCTTCTAAACCAGCTAGCAAGTTACTAAAGACACTGAGCTTGTTCTTACCACTCTTTTTGTGCTTCAGTGTCCTTGAACAGCTCTGAGCACTTGGTATGTACACCACAACCAGATGGAGAAAAGAATGGCACTAGCAATGTGTTATCCATGGGCTAAGATGTTGGAGCAGTAGCAAAAAGTGGGGAGGGGGGATCCCAGATTCAGCAAACAGGAGTAAATACCTAAAAGAGCACTAGGTAATCTCTGAACATCTAATGTTGTTTCTCTCTTCATGACACTTGTTCCTAGTCATGTCTCTTCTCTCTGGACCAAATGATTTCAGACTCACGCTTCATGTAGCTCTCCACTGTGAAAGAGGCTTAAAGAGATAAGATCAATTCAAGGTGCAGCCTCATTTTTCCCTCTACAATTCTCAAATTGATAGAAACTTTACATCTGTCATGTCTTCTTTTAAAGATGAATGAAAGGAAGGTGGATGATAATGCATTCAACACCAGAATGAAGGGCCAGTTGAAAACCCTTCATGACATGCAAAAAAAAATAAAATAAAAAATTAATCCAAAGAAATATTTCAACTGTCTACTTACCATCTCTAAGAAGTGTTGACCATTGTTTATTTCTGAAATACTTATGTATCTATGTACTAATTATTAACATTTTGTTTATGTTTTCTTATACTTATTAAGATGTCCTTAAACTCTCAGAGGTTCTGCCTCTGTGACTCTCCTGCAGTGTCTCTGCAAAGGAGAGGCATATGCAGCTTAAATAAGAATTTAGTACATTCTTAATGAATACATGAACTACTTGTAGACAATGCATTCTTGTTGTTCCTCTTTGCCATGTTTTTTTTTTAAATTTTTTTTTTGACGTTTCTTTATTATTGAGAGACAGAGAGAGACAGAACATGAGCATGGGAGGGGCAGAGAGAGGGGGAGACACAGAATATGGCCTGCCTGAAGCAGGCTCCTGGCTCTGGGCCATCAGCACAGAGCCCGATGTGGGCCTTGAACTCAGAAACCAAGAGATCATGACCTGAGCCAAAGTGGAACGCTTAACCAACTGAGCCACCCAGGTGCCCCTGCCATGTTTCCCACCCACGCTCTCACTCCCTTGGCCAAACTAGGTCCTTATTTTGCATTTATGTTAATTACATTCAAGACACATGGGCCTTGCTCATGCACTTTCCATTACGTCCTTATTTCCCAAAGGGTCATCAGGGAACCAGTACCACAGGCATCACCTAAGAGCTTGTTTGAAATACAGAATCCTAGGTGCAACTCCAGGCATAGTGTATCAGAATACGTGTTTAAACAAAATCCTTTGGGGACCCCTGGGTGGCTCAGTCAGTTAAGCTTCTGACTCTTGATTTCAGCTCAGGTCATGATCTCGCAGTTTGTGAATTTGAGCCCCATATAGAGCTCTGCGCTGACAGCGTTGAACCTGTATGGGATTCTCTCTCTCCCTCTCTCTCTCTCTCTATCCCTCCCCAACTTGCACTAGTTCTTTCTTTCTGTCTCTCTCTCTCAAAATAGGTAAATAAACTTAAAAAGAAATCCTTGGGTAATTCTTATGCTTACTGAAGTTTGAGAAGTTTTGTTCTATTTCTCTTTTGGACTTCCACTGTGGTCTCAGACACATGGCTTCCTGAATGGCTCCCCTCTCCACTGTCCCTGTTATCCAGGGAGATTTCTTCAGCTTTTCTCTCTCCTCCTTTCAGCAAGTCACCTTGGATGGGACTGTCCAAACCACCTTCACAATTAATGTTCTGTCCAATCACCACACTTCTATTCATATATCTTCTGTTACCACTCCAAAAATTAAAAAAAAAATTTCTTAGTACCTGCCTTCTTCTAGCTTGCTAGCTCAGATAGAATGCCCTTCTCCTTCAAGATACTCTGAAGAGTGGCCTACTCCACTTTCTAGGCATTCTTGGTCTTATTGTCTTCCCTTCTGCTCTGTCACTCTCCTGAAGCTTCTCAAAGTCACAATTCCTTAAAATTACTGAACATATTGAGCATTTTCCAAACTTCAATTTATGCCCTACTCTTTAAATCTCTCTTTTCTCTCCATTTCTGTGGCATAATCCTGATCTGATTTTACAAAGACTCGGATCTTCCATTTTAATTTCCCTACCTCTCCTTTTTTATTAAATATATTGTCTACAGCCACCCATCCTCACTTTCTCCTTTTATCTCTCTACACATTTTCTCTAAGTAATATTACCTACTCTCAAGGTTTCAACTACCAAGTTCAGTGCTACCGGTTCCTTTGATGGAACTCCTGAGTTCCAGCCTCATGTTTCTCTTTGCGTATTAGATATCTTTCCTTGTCAGCATGCCCCAAACTGAACTTATTTTCTCCTCCTTTATTCTACTCTATATTCCTTAGCTGGGCTGGTAAAACTGAAATGCCTTTCTCCATTCCTCCTTCCCTTTACCCTGCATATCTAATTATCTCTGAGTTCTGCCAATTCCACTGTCTTAATAACTCTCATTTCTAGCCTACGTCTCTTAGCATGTTGTTACTGACTTGGTTCAGCATTTCTTCATTATTTCTTACTTGTACTGTAATAACTGTCCCCTACTAGATTTTCTTGTTCTTCACCTGCAGGGCTGTTTCTAATTAATCTTTCTCACTTCCTCCAGAGTGAAAAAGCTTTCTTCTTCAAACTGTAGTCACCTCAATGGGTTTCTCCCTGCAGGTCCACCAAAGGCAAGGAAGGTCTCCTGAGTTTGCAACAATGTGAAAGGGACAGGAAGGTAAATAATCCAAATGATATGTAGTTTCTCAGGCAACATTTCCTTCTAACAACTATGTATAAATGAAAATAAAGCAAAAATTTTACATTGATTCTGGGTCAGAAACATGACTGCAAATTGTTCTTAAAATATTCTAGCTTCATCTTTAGCTAGTAATTCTTAAACTCCACAACTTGCTCATCAAATTTACGTGTGGTTTATTCATATACATGCAACATCTTCCTCCTTTACATCTTTGACTTATACCTGAAAATTCTACTCAGTGATAACCTTCTTTCATTCCTGAATTCTCCATCCCCAATTTCCTTTTTCTTTTCCCAAACCTACTTCTTCTAAAAGGGAGTCTGGAGACAACTTATAATTCATGGGCTAATGTTGGGAAAAGGGAATTATTCCAGGAGTTTGTGAGGTATTCCAAAATCAAAACAAGAAAGAAACCTCAAAAATCACCATTTTATGAGTCAGAAGATAGGGAGCAAGATTACTAAAAAGTTCTTTCATAATGCCAGTACCAAAGTTAAAGCCTATGAAACCAGAAATCCAAGATCCTGCTAGGCAAGAGTGTATCCAAGGAGAAAAGTCTGTGGCAATCACTGGTAATTACAATGAGACACTGCCTAACTCACTGCCTGGGGTTGGAGTTCAAGCACTTGAAGGGTTCAAAGGTCAGCCTGCAATGTTTATAGGAACTGGATTGGACAGGCACCATCCCCTGTCCCTTAGGTATGTGGAACAAATGCTTTTTATTACCCTTGTATCCTTTATTCTACATTAGAAAGGTGACTATGTGAGAAAGCCCAACCTAAATGTGGATGCATTAGGGTTCTCTAGGTTAATAATAAGGGTGACAGCAACTCCTGGCAGAGAGCCTGGCAGCTCCCTCAGGTGGGAACTGTCTTATTCAAATCTGTCTTCCCAGGGCCTGTCATACCCCTAGGCCCCCTATATGCATTAATATGCAAGTCTATTATTTGTAATGATCAATTCTATGTGGCTGTAATTAGCAAGAAACAAACACAGGATAAATGCAGAAGAAATTGAAAGAAATATGCAAAAGAAATATGAAAGAAATAGAAAAAAGTTGAAACACATAGAGAAAAGCTGAAAGTTGCACAGATTTGTCTGCAATGACTGTTCTGGTGTTCATCTGGTTACCAGGGTTTTCATGGATCAAAAATACAGTTACACTGGATGCTGTTTGGGAAATGGGGACATTTCTAAATGTAACTCAACTATAGGACTAACAGAAAAATTAGTGTGCAAACTTGAAATTTCATTACTGTTAGAACAGTTAGAAACATTCCATCTACTCAAACCAGCAGAAAATCAGGTATTTTTCATATGCACTCGTCAAACCCTCCCAGGTGGATAGCTTTTGGAACCTGTTCAAAACGTTACCAGAGTCAGAAGAGCTAGGAGTTTTGTTAAAGAATCCCTCTATCGTGTCTACAAAAGTAAATGTACAGTGCATGCTTCCTTTGTATTCTGATACAGAAACTAACAAGCAGCCCTTTAATGCTTCATTTCCTTTCCTCAAGAACATGTAAATATAAGTTCACACATGAAAAGTGACATTAATGGATAATCCTTAAAAGCACAGATCGACCAGGGATTTCTCTTTAGGGACCTAAAGATCAAGGAACTGACTTAACACTGAGTACTTACTAGATTCCAGGATCTTTTACTCGTGGGCATTTAGATGGGTTTTCTCATTTGATCTTTATAAAAACCCTGTTAAGTAGGTATTATCAATAGAAAACAAATGAGGAAAAGTAAGTGAAAACAATAACAAATGAGTACTTAATGCCTAAGACTTTTTTAGACATGTAGATTATTATCTAAACCTCATTTTGCAGATGAGGCATGCTGCTCAGAAATCCCAGGTGACTTGCTTCTAGAAACAACACCTTTAAGTGGTAAAGGAGAATGTGAAGTTTTCCTAATTGACTGCATGGCCCAAGCTTCTTTCCTTTCAAGCACCTGCAATCTTTACTTTTTTTAAGAGTCCCCATTGAGATTGTCTCTCTCCTTTTTAAATGTTTATTTATTTATTTATTTATTTTGAGGAGAGAGAGAGAGCACATGAGCAGTGGAAGAGCAGAGAGAGAGGGAGAGAGAGGATGCAAAACAGTCTCCACATTGTCAGTGCAGAGCCCGATGTGGAACTCAATCTCACAGAACCATGAAATCATGACCTGAACCGAAATCAAGAGTCAGATGCTTAACCATCTGAGCCACCCAGGCACCCCTATTTGCTTTTTAATCAGATCTCCTTGCGAAGGAGTCTGCCAGATAGTTTGTATTTGCCCTCTAATGCCTAGCACTGTGTTCTACCATAGTCAATAATCAATAAACACTGGCCCAGTTGATAGAGGATCTTTAGCGTGCTATTAAGGAACACTTGTCAAACTTCAGGAACTGCTTTGGCCTCACGTTAATAAACAACTGATGATGATGAACCTTTTAAAGAAAATTAAATTATTCTCCTCTGCAAACATGTTTTGTAAAAATAAAAATTTTATTATTTGTGCTTTTGAATGTATTAATTTTAAATACAGTTTAATAACTAGAATAACAGGAATAGGATTAGAAAAAACATTCCTTTTATGAGACATAACATAATGAGACATAACAATTATTTGTTATATAGATTTAAGTACAAATTCATAGAACTCCTTATAAAGAAATTACTGAAATTACTGATTGTCCTATGCTTGAGAATCCAATCAAATATCTCTTAATAGATAATTTCATATATATGCTACTAATCAGTATAACCCCCAAATAAGTGTAACAGCTTGAGCCTTATCCTCTACACACGAGCAAAGGAGATGATATTTATTATGTCTGCTCTGAATTAGGTAGCTAGCTAGGTGCATACAGACTTCCTAATGTTATATTCCAAACGATCATATGAAATATGTGTGCCTATAATCTTAATCAGATACAGAGACTGAGTCTAGGAAAGGTTATGTTAGTTGCCCAATTCACACACCTTACTTGTTAAGGCCAGAATTTAAACCTGCCTATGTGATGCCAAAATCTTTGTCCATTCTACTTATAGTATGCTAACTTCAGTGACTCAAAATACAAGGAAGACACAGTGATGCAAATGCAGCCTTCATCTAAAAGAATCAGAGCAATAGCGTAATGGATAATAAAATATTTATAATATCTACAGGGTCAAGGATAAGTGCATTTTTGGGAAAAAAATGACTGGAAGGAAACACACCACAATGTGAATAGTGGTTTCATTGCATTACATTTTGTTATTTTAGTAATGGAAAAATTTAAACTCATAATAAAGCAGGATAAGTGCATTTTAGGACAAGGCTCTACATCAAATTATAGAAGAATTCTGGGAGTAGAGCCCTGTGAGGCTATAGTCGAGCTTGGACAGAGGGAGAGAACCTTCCACACTGCTGCTCTGGCTAAACACAAACTATGGTAGCTAGCACTAATTTGTGAAATTACACTTTTCATTTCAAACCCAGGATAGGAACAGTAGTCATGGCTGGGTGGGAATGCTGAAAAAGAAAACAGTGCTGAAATCTTCTAGTTATTTATTTCCTGGCATAGGCAGGCAGGTACCAAACTGATTAGGCACGCAGTAGGCTAGATATTGGAGGTAGAAAGGTGAACAGTCACGTAGGGAAGTCCAGCATCCTAGGGGATCGATCACCCTACTTTAACAGGGTCCTACTCCTTTATGGCTCACTTGAGATGGGGTGTTCAGGCTATCTCTCACTGTATTGTGTACCCTCTCCCTGCAGTTCTGATGGTGAAACACAATCCAGAGACTGTCAAGAGGAGAGTAGAATGGTAATGAAAGCAAACAGAATTTAGTAGTATTTATTCCTCCTCCTGCATAGCTTTTATTCCCTTCCTCACTTCTTTCAAATATATGTCCTCTGCACAAATTCTCCAAGTTACCTCCTTGCATATCAGACACGTTTGGAGAATATATCGATTTTGGCTTTATCAACAGCACCCAACTACCTGTTTTATGAAAAGGAAAACAAAACTCAGGTTTTACATTCCGTGTTTAATGCCCAGAAAGAAACAAAGACACCAGCATTGTGATAGTGCTGCCCGATTGAATGGCCTACCCGTTAGAACACTGTTCATGACTTAAAATGGAACATTGTAAAGTTCAGTGAAACAGTGTCTGGTCCCTGTACAATGAACTTTGGTTCTCTCACCTCCTGAGGAGATATACCTCAACATGGTAAACTGGGGTATTTTTAGTTCTAGTGAATGTGAGTGGTGATATGAAACCACCAACCTAGCCCAAGATGTATTTTCCTATGTGTCTCTGAGGCTGGATATTCAATCTTTAATGTTTTACAACCAATCCTCAATCAGTGCATAAAAGGCTTTTTGACTTCCATCTCAAGGATCAAAGGTGAGTTTTCACGGGGTTTGCAACTCTCATGCCGTAAATGAATGAGCCGGAAAGTCGTAAAGCTTTTCTCCCTCCCCTTTAACTTGAGGAGTCAGGCCTGCTGATTCAGTCTCATGCTGTCATTCAGAATCTTCCACCTGAAGAGTTTTTTAAGAAGCAAGAGACAGAGAGAGCACTTAGGCAAAGAGGTAGTGTTAATTATTTATTTTTAAGGATTGGGGAGAACGGGGGAGTGAAAGAGATGTCTTGTGTCTTTGAGGAGTCTTTCATGAAACTTTCTTTGTGAAACTTTAGAGGGCGGTAAGAGCAGCTACTTGGTTTCTCCTGAAAAGAAAAAAAAAAGTGAATAGAAATCATGCAGCAAAGGCTCTGAGGTGGTTTCTACACACACCCAGATCCCTGTAAGCCTAGGTATGTGTGTTAAGTTGTCTATCTGGGAAAATTTGTTGGGAGTCTATAACTGCGAGAAAGCACTTGTGTGAGTTCCGTCTCAGTATTTCTGTGTGGATGTGGATGTGCTATGAAGATATTTGGAACAAATGGCAGTGTTTTTCTAGCTTTTATGCATTCTCATAGTGTTTGCAGGGACACATCGACTGGGCAGAGTTACAGCTATGAGCAAGAAAGTAAGGACATAAGATTTCAAAAATTATTTTTCCTAAAATTTCATGTGTATATTCTCAAGAGACGTCCTCAGGCACTCAGTCAGAACCAATGTATTTTTATGTTATGACCTATTCTACCAAACATGGCTATCTCATTTCGCAGGTCAAAACAGATTAAAAGGGGAAATGCTGCTAGCAGTCGGCAAAGGCAAAAATTGCAAAGAGATAGATAGAAAAACCATAAAGCAGACATAGAGATTTACAGAGCCACGCAGTGTGAGGACACCTATTTTAGGAGCCGGCAATTACACCTCCGCTAATAATCTTTGGGGGCATAGCACAGAAACTGATGTTCCAAATGTTGACCAAAGTCATCATATTTAAAATCCCCAGGGTAAGAAACCAGAGAGCAGTGTAGTAATTTTAGAAAACTGCCCATCCAAAATAGATTTTAAAATATTTTCAGTTAAAGAGAACATTTCCCTTACCAATGATGTGGGATAAACTATGTGTTATTCCATTTGGGTCCAAGGTTCAGTTAACTCAAGTGTTTTCAGCAGGTGCTGGTGGTGGCTACTCCCTTATGTGGTCCAGGTGATTCCACTCTTTTTCAACAAGGCAGTGCCAGTGCAGTTAGCATGCAAACCATGCACACGTGTGGGCCGGTGGGGGCAGACGTGAGGAGTGGGTGGGAAGTGGAGGTCATTTGCATTGATGGGAAGTAAACTCAAAGGGTATATCCAGTCTCACCTTCATAGGTAAAGGGCATCTATTTGCTTTCCATTTTCTGATAGGGAGTGATAGATTTACAACTAATACAATAAATAGAGCCTTAGGGAGTGCAACAAAAGAATCCCAGCCCTGGCCAGTGATTTGATTTGCTCTAGCACATCTATCTGACTGAGCCATCTGGCAGAAAAACCAGTGTATCAGCAAAGCAAAGGGTGTAGCCATGAGGCAGGCTAGCCCCTTATCACACAGGCTGGGGAGACAGCTCAAGATGTGACAGGCCTGAGGCAGGTCAGTTACCCAGGCTGCAAAGGCTATCAACATGGAAAAGGAAATGAGAGGTCCACACCAGTGTGTTTGACCAGGCCAGGTGCAGAAGGCATCTAAGCTCAATACTGAAGAATGTCTAACAGGTGGGCCGAGCATTAGGGGAAGTCGGGCTCTAGTTAAGAAGACACTGACTAGCACTGTGGTTTAAGAGAGCATTCCATTCATAATGAGGGGGAAGGAAGGACACTAGGAGGGAGAAAACTTTCCCCAGGTGGAGAAGTAATGAAGCGGTTGACAGGGGTGCCTGGGTGGCTCAGTCGGTTGAGCATTGAGCTTCTGACTTTGGCTCAGGTCATGATCTCGCAGTGTGTGAGTTCAAGCCCAGTGTCGGGCTCTATACTGACAGCTTAGAGCCTGGAGCCTGCTTTGGATACTGTGTCTCCCTCTGTCTCTGCCCCTCCCCTGCTCATGCTCTGTCTCCCTCTCTCTCTCAAAAAATAAATATTAAAAAAAAAAAAGAGGTTGACAGAACTCGAACTAAGAAGATGTTAAATTACAAAAATTCAACTGAGTAAATTTAAAAGATGGGCTTTATTACACAGTTCATGAAATGGGCAGTATGCCACCTAGCAAGTAGAGGCATTCCCAAGGAGTTGTACAAAAAGGAAAATTTTCATAGAGGAGGGGTGGGGCAAGAAAGTGGTTAGCAAAGGAAAGGATGATTTCAGGCACAGTCTTATCATGCTGAGGACCTCCTCTTTCTTTGAGGGGATGGAGAGAGACCTTCTAGCGGGCTCCTTTGCACTGACTGAGAAACTGACCAATTTCTGGGGGAGGTTGAAATTGCAATTAGGTTAGGTCTCAAGCTCTGGTTTGGAAACTTGGTCTAAGTAACACCATTTTGGGCCTCTGGTTTACTTTTTAACAAAGGCCTATCAAGAAACAGGAGAGTTAGATGAATAAGGAGGGATATAGAGAATGTTGTGACTTAGAGCTTATGCAACCACTGTGTTCCAAACACATTTATGCTATTAGACAAGGAACTAATTCAAAGTTCTATTCAACAATGAGACTTAGGCTGCCAGTAGTTTGCAAAGTGTTACGTGTGGCTGTGCCTGACTGAGAAATGTGGGTCACCAGTAGAGAGCTCAAGGTGTTCAGAGCTTAAAGATATGATGTAGGGACTGGCAGAGTCACAGGCATGCCTTAAGAAGAACCTTACAGAATTGGAACAAATATGTGTTTTATTCTAATACTCTTACCCAAAAGTCGCATACACAAGTGCTTGTCAATTCTCCATCTCCTCTCCACATAGTGGGGGCTTGGGTAGCTATATGGAGGAAAAAGGAAAAAGCTTTTCAGGTATTTTTTTAGTACCCTATTGAACACATCACTGCATTTTAATCTGGGACAGAGGGTGGAAAAATAGCATCTGGTTAATCAGAGGTTTATAGATTATTTGGTGATACAACTTAACTGTGTTGATGAAATGAAAAATTGTGTGTCTTCCCTAGAGCAGCATTATAAAGCATCCTGCCTGGTACTTAAAATTGATTGTGCATTATATTGGTTAAAGAGTGGCATTTTGAAAATAAAATTAGGGCTGATTTGCATTTGTGTTGAAATAGTTGCACATGCATTTAATAAGAATGGTTTTTCTCTTTTCTTCTAGAACACATTTACAGTTTGCATTAATTTATATTAACTCAATGTTTTCACTCAACACTATTTTAAAAGATAAGACAAACATAGATACAATTACTCACTAGGAAAATAACTCTTGTGAGTAAGAATGATTGCTATATATTTCATTTGGGAAAATAAAATGCAAATGTGTTTATTAATTAGAGCACCAGCGGTACCTCAGTAAATAAACCAAGGTGATTTCATTATTTTAACTGACAATTTTATAAAGCACCGAGAAGCATTATATATCATTAATTTTCACACCTAGAGTTGCATTTGTAGATGCTATCAGAATCCTCAATCAATATCTGTTTATTAGGATTTAAGCTCCATGACTTTGCTGCATTATTTTAAATTTACATGTATTTCCTTGATTCACAATCTACAGTAAATTCTTATAGCTTAGATGTGGGCAAAATGTCTTTGAAATCATCATTGATTTCTAGGAAGTAGAAAAAATGAATTTCGTATTGATGGTAAAGGAAAACAGCTATGTGTGATTCACACAGATTTATAATTTAAATAAGTCTTTATTCTTCCTTCAAATATGATTGAGAGTTATATTCTCTCTAGAAACTTCCATTTGCCAAGAGGGTGTTTGCAAAAGCATTGTATTAACAATTAAAATAGCAACTATTCCAGGAATTATAACAGAGAACTTAAAAATATATTCAAAAAGAACAGAATTACTATATTATTTAATTTATGGTATATTATCTTTGAAGAGGGAGTCAGGAGACTTAGTGTTCAAAAATTTTAATCACATAAGTGAAAAAAACTTCTTGCTATTATAAAAAATCATGTTGTAAGTAGTGTCAGAGACAAAAAGGGAAGTTCATAGATTTTGTTTTCAATTTTTAAGTTGATATATATCATCAAAGGACTCTGGGAAGACATTCTCAATTTCTCTCTCTCTCTCTCTTTCTCTCTCTCTCTCTCTCTCTCTCTCATACACACACACACTGTAAAAGCTTCACATTTTAAAAGACCAGGTAAATACTACTGAAACAGTGAAATATATAGTAAACATCTGGTTGTAAATCTAAGCGTAATCATCTAGAAAAATTGGCTACAAAATGGACATTTTGGGCTGAGTATCAAAAGTTTAATAAATGAAGCTCTGTCAGGCAGGAGAGGGGACTGAGTTTCAAAGGAGCCCAGAAGTGAAAAGCAGGCATAGAAAGATGTGTCTGTGATACATTAAGGGCACGAACAGAAGAGCCTGAAATTTAAAAATCTGAGAAATACAATAATAAACAAAATCTTGACACTATTTTGTTGTAAAATAACTTGATGATTACATATTAATGATACATGCATGAATCTGTCATCAAGACAGGGACATGGTCAGTAAACTGGCTCGAATATGAACCTCATTGTCCCAGACAAATGGTTCTAGGCCAGAAAATCTAAGCTCTAGAATGCTGGATCACACTGAGATCAAGATTCACACCTGTCTGTCAAATGCCTCCCATGTGGCAGACCCCATGCTGTGTACTTCAGGTGTGGAAGTGGACAAAATAAACAAAGGTCTCAAGATGTGGAGTTTGTTATACTAGAAGAAGAGATGTAATAAGCAAATAAACCTGTTCCATGCGGTGATGGGTTTCACTAAGAAATAATAACAGTAATGAATCAGAGTAAAGAAGAGAGAGAGAGTAACAACAATGCTATTTTACAGTAGTTGGGAAAGAACTTTCTGGCACAGTGGCATTTGACAGAGACTTGAAGAAAGTGAAGAATGAGATATGTGGATTTTAGAAAGAAGTGTGCTCCTGTCAGGAAACAGGGAGACTCAGAGAGTTTAAGGACCAGTAAGGTGGCTAGTGAGGCTGTAGGATGTGAGCGGAGGGCCATGATGGGAAATGATGGCTCAGAGGTCGTGACAATAAAGGGGCCAGATCATTGAGAGCCTTTGGGGCACTGTAAGAAATTTGGCTTTTATTTTCATTAAGACAAGAGGCCATTGGACACTTTTGAGTAAAAGAATGACATGAATTGAGAAAATGTTTTCTCTGAGAAAATTCAAGAGAGGTGAGGGTGTAGGAAGGGCTGACAGCAAGCTTTTGCAACCATCCGGACAAAAGGTGTTAAGGTTTCTAGCAGTGGTAGTAGTAAGGAGTGGTGGGATCTGAGATCTGTTTTGAAGTGAGGGTCAACAGTGGTTTCTGATAGATTGGATATGGTGTGTGAGAGGAGAGAGATGGGAAGAGAAAAGTAATTGATGACTGGGTTTTCTATTCCAAGTAATTAGAAGAATGGAGCTGCCATTTACTGAAATGGGGTAGGTTATGTGTGGGAGATAAATCAGGGGTCTATATTTGTGCATGATAATTTTGAGATGCCTGTTGGAATTTCAAGGACAGAGGAAAAGATGCAAAGCATTTATCTTGGCAAGTAAGAGAATGCATAGAGTAGGGGAATATGGTAAGTTTAGCAGATCGGCCTAAAAATCCACCACAGTTTGTGAATTTCCCTAAGGGATGTTAACTTTCAGACAGGAATGAAAACTACTGAATAGGACAAGAAGTTACAGGTGTTCAGTTAAGTGGTTAAGGCTACTGAAATTACTTGGAGTTACTCTGACATCTACACATTACGGTGGTGGTATCACAGGGAAGAGGCTGCAAAATGTGTGGCTTAGAAATCTTCCCTCACTGATTCTCACAACCTCATCCTAACATGAAAGTCACCAATGCAGGAGAGAAATTTTTCTAGCTTCTTTCAGAAGCATTCTCAAACTAGGAACCAGAAACTTGACATTTATGAAGGGAGGCAAAGAGAAATTCATGGAATGCATGTTGTATCTCAGTCATTGTGTTTGTTGGCCTTTCACATATTATCTTAATATGATCCCCCCAGCATACTTTTGAGATGAGACTCTTAGCTCTATTTTAAGGGTGGGGAAAATAAGGTTAAATCATTATACCTAGGTAACACAGCTAGGATGGGCTAGAGCTAGCATTTTGCTTTACTTGTAGTCATTTCTATCTTAAGTTGAAAAGATGCTTCCAAACATTTTGGTGTAAGGTAGGGGTTTAATAACTTAAGTGCATATAGCACATTAATATATTAGATTCTGGAAAGAAACACTTCCAGATTTGTAATTTTCATGAGGAGAGAGTCCATAGTATCCCATATACAGGTGTATTCTTGTATTCATTCATCCATCTAACATTCATTGAGTGCTTTTGATAGGCAAGGAGCTATGTACTCCATAGCTAAATAAGACACAGCTCTTGTTCTCAAGGATTTCCTATGCTATCAGGAGACTCAGATAATAGCACAGTGTTTCTGCTTTAAAGGCTGTACTCCTCTTGCTGTTTAATATTCATCAGCTGCCTATAATCCTGGGCTTTGCAGAAATCATTCACTGCCTTCTGTAGTGATCAGTTAATCAAGCATGGCCACAAAGGGGCTCAAGCAAGGGTGGTACAAGTCTAGATTTTGGAATTCAGGAGAAGCTTTTGCTTGTCAGAGCCCAGGTTCTAACTACAGACAAAATCAAAGCCTGGGAAACAAAGCAATGTGTGCTCTTAGGTACCCTGAACCCAGGAGATTAGCCCAAGGAATGGAGGTCGGATGAAAGCCAACACTGCTGATCTAAATAGAGGCAGACCAAGTTTAGAAATTCTAGCTCAAAAACTCAGATGTTTCAGAGGGGAGAGTTATTGCTGAAACATGAACTAAAAAGTAGGGGTGGGTGTGGCAAGGCCCAGAAGCTCCCAGAGAGGGATGACCAACTGGGACACCCCTCTGGATCCTCTTGGGTCTCACACTCTTCTGAATGGACTCTATAATTTTCTCTATCTGGACTCAGGGGAAGAAGGTCTGCTCCCTGGGAGGGCTTACTGCTGTACCAGTAGGAAGAGACAAAGGTCAGACCCCAGGTCCCCACCTCTAGAGTTCCTTGGGAGTCCACGGAAGTTCCATTTCTCTTTTAAATCCACTTCACTCTGAGTGGTGTTTCCCGCCCACCTCCCGAGGGGCCTGCTGCCTTTGGTGGTGGTGGTATGGTGTCCCAGAGGTGACTAGTTGCCTAAGAATGAAGTTAAACCCCAGAATTGAATTTGAGCTTTTATTAAAGGGCAAGGCTTTTGACCCACTTTTCTTTGGTGATTTTCTATTTCCAGAGAAGGTCCAGTGTTGAGCTCTCTAGAATTGGGCTTGAGATTTCTGGAGGTACTGAGTTCTAGATTCCCCTGCCAGATTTGCCTGTCTTAGGATGTTGCCCATCCCTAGGAGGGACAGAAGGCCATATCACGGCAGACATGGATGAGCATGATGCTGTGAGGTTGCCTGGAGTTGACCTGGAGTTGTAGGTGAATGGCAGGCAGAGGGATGCATCATTTATACCTGGTAGGATAGTCCTTCCCCAGCACATGGGTAGATGGGTAAACTATAGTTCCTTTCAGAAGCTGGAGGTTGAATCACTATTTATGAAACTAAAATAAATATATAGACAGCTGTAAGTGATGGTTCATTATGAATATTAAAACAACAACAGTATTGGCACTTCCCAGGCCAAGGGGATTTAAAGTATTATAGGATGCTCGGGTAGAACAAACTTTATCAACAGACCTGAAAAGATTAGTAAAATAAGAGATGAAATAGATGACAGAGAATGAATGGATCTGCTCAGTGAGTGGGGGCATTACTCAAGGTACAAAATAATTTCCACAAGGCTATGAATTCTATATGTCATTAATGCCAGGGCAGGCACAAAAGGTTTAAAATGCATTGGGATCTTCCATATGCCAAATATGTTACAGAGTCCAACAGATCCTACTGAGAATGGCTATACCTGAATAGAGTTTAGTCTTCTGAATGTCAGATCAGTTCTTTGATCTAATGGCATAAATATGTTTAACATCATGAATAAGGTGAGACCACATTGGAGTAATTGTCTCAGACACCCACGAGTACCCTGGCCTGTCCCCTTCTGTATTATATCCCAGTACTAGTAGAGGGTGGAGAGCCTCCCAGGTAGAGCGTCAGCCAGTCCACAGATCCCCTGAGCATATCTCCTCCTATCCTCAGGGAGAGACGGTCCTCACTTCTCCAGGACCCACTTACATACCCTTTTGAAACTATATCAAGCAAAATACTGGAATAAAATGCAGGTATGATTTAGGCTGAAGTCCTGTATGTTGCATCATGTCAGAGAATCGTGAGGGCTGTGTATAGCATAGGGTACAATGCACTTATTTTTCAACATTTAAACAGTAAAACTTTTAAATCTTTTATTTGGTCCACTCAGTCATTTGCAGGAAGGTAGAAAGCTCCTGAAACATCATTTTTGAAAGTTCAGAGTCTCACAGAGGCAACCAGGGCCATCTGATCAGGACATCCAGGAATGGGAACAAGGATGCCCACATCAGAGAGACCAAGTGGTACTGATTGACTTGAGATGATACTGGCACATTACCAGTCAAGACTCTGGAGGTGACTTCAGTCCAGAGGTGGTGACAAGACAGTTTGGTTGTAAGAGGGGATGGAGAATTGGGGTGATGTCCAAAGGATTAAACTGTCCTTAGTTTCTTATTAAAACTCATCAAGGGGGGGCGCCTGGGTGGCGCAGTTGGTTAAGGGTCCGACTTCAGCCAGGTCACAATCTCGCGGTCCGTGAGTTCGAGCCCTGCGTCAGGCTCTGGGCTGATGGCTCAGAGCCTGGAGCCTATTTCCGATTCTGTGTCTCCCTCTCTCTCTGCCCCTCCCCCGTTCATGCTCTGTCTCTCTCTGTCCCAAAAATAAATAAAAAACGTTGAAAAAAATTAAAAAAAAAACTCATCAAGGGAAAATAGTGATAATAAAAAAGAAACTTATACCTTAATTAAGAAAAATAATGAAAGATCTTTATAAGGCAGTCAGGACGTTGATGAGTATCTAAGAGAGAGTGGTAACATTTGGAAGGCTTTTTATATTCTGGAACACTTGCTGAGCATTTTGTAGATCACTGCCCAATGGATATATAATGTGAACTTGCAAAATTTTAGTAGTCATATAAAAAAATAAACATGAAATTAATTTTAATAATATATTTTACTGAATGTAACATGTTATTTCAAATAGTAATCAATATAACTTTACAAATGAGATGGATTCATTTTTTTATACTCAGCTTTTAAAATCCAGCTGTTATTATTTTTTTCACCTAGAGCATTGAGTTCATAGCCAGTGTTGTTTCATCAGTATCACATTTTCATATTTAGCCATGCAAATAACACCTACCTTTTTTGTCTTGGTATTTGTTTTGTACTTATTGACTTTATTTTTATAAGCAGTTTGTTTTCAGAATGAATAGAAAGTAGACTTCCCATAAGCCCCCCCCCAACAAACCACACACACACACACACACACACACACACACACGCACATAGAGTTCTTGCTATTATTATTTTTTTTTTAATTTTTTTTTCAACGTTTATTTATTTTTGGGACAGAGAGAGACACAGCATGAACGGGGGAGGGGCAGAGAGAGAGGGAGACACAGAATCGGAAACAGGCTCCAGGCTCTGAGCCATCAGCCCAGAGCCTGACGCGGGGCTCGAACTCCCGGACCGCGAGATCGTGACCTGGCTGAAGTCGGACGCTTAACCGACTGTGCCACCCAGGCGCCCCGAGTTCTTGCTATTATTAATATCTTACAGTAATGTGATATTTCTTTTACAACTGATGAGTCAGTATTGTTTTTATAAATTAATGCTCACAGTTGATACTAGAGTTCACTATATTGTGTACACTGTGGGTTTTGACAAACATGTAATTATATATAGCAACATATAATCGTGTTTCAGTATTATACAGGATAGTTTCACTGCCTTAAAAATCCCCATTATTTCACCTAGTCATCCCTCTCTTCCTTCTCCCACAAAACACTGGCAACCACTGATCTTTTTAATGTCTCTATAGTGTTGCCTTTTCCAGAATGTCACATAGCTGGAATTATACAGTATACAGACTTTTCATATTGGCTTATTTAACTTAGCAATATGCAGATAAGTTTCCTCAGTGTGTTTTCATGTCTTTGATAGCTCATTTCTTTTTATCATTTATGTGAACAACGTTCCATTGTATGGATATACCACAGTTTATCCATTCATCTATGGAAGGATATCTTACTAATGACTTGTAATTTTTGGCAATTATGGGTGAATCTGCTATAAATATCTACATGCAGGGTTTTGTGGGTATAAGTTTTCAATTCATTTGGATAAATATCAAGGAGTGTATTTGCTGAATTGTTTGGTAAGAGTGTATTTAGTTTGGTCAGAAACTGTCAACCTGTCTCCCAGGATGTGTATACGTTTTGTATTCCCATCAGCAGTGAATGAGCATTCCTATTGTTCGATTGCCTCACAAGCATATGGTGTTGTCAGTATTTTGGTTTTTGCCATTCTAATAGGTGTGCAGTGGTATCTCACTGGTGTTTTAATTTTAATTCCCAGATGACATATGATTCTGAGAACACTTACATTTTTTACACTAGTAATACCACCACTATTACTACTTGCTGACAATTATTACTTCCTAAGTACCAGGCAGCAAACCAATCACTTTTCATGTATTTTCTCACAAGGCTATGAATCACATACCATTGTTATTGTGCATTTTACAGAAAAGGAAACTGGAGTTTAAAGAATTTAAATACATTGCAAGTAAATGTATTGAATCAGGCTCTCTGGTCTTTCTGACTCCACATGTCATCTCTTAACTACCGTGTCTTTTATTTTTGTCTTAAAATGTGATCCCTCAATCTCTTCCAAAACAACTAGAATGTTGGTTAAATATCATATTCCTAGACACCACTCTGTTGGATCTTCACATGGAGATCTGGAGTCATAGACTCTGAAGGGCACCCAAGACTGAGAACCACTATGCCATCATACTAGGATGACTCAAAGTCCAAATAGAAGTTTTGATATTTTGTTTGTATCTTTATTCATGCATTCATCTTTGAAGCATACTTTCCAAAGCACAATTTTTACATAAAATAAATTATACTGGAAAGAGTGAAAGAATATGTTAAATGTAGGTGAATCAGTGTTTGCTGTGTACCCTGATTAGAGAATACCATATAAACTTTTCTCCACAGCTTTCCATACATATATCTGAAAATTTCTACTAGAAATTCTTATTATTAGTATAGGATACACTTTTAAAACACAGGTCTTCTTACTTAGATACAGATTTTTGAATAACATATCTGAATGAAGAAGACTGCATGAAACCAATAGTTGTAAGGATCATGGGGAAGCACAGAGATAATGTTGATAGCAGGAACATGTGATCCCCTACTATATATCCGTCTGTGCTACATAAATTGGACAAAGACCTTACAAAATACTTTCAATGTTACAAACCATCTACCTATTTAAGTCCATTTATTGCCTTTTTATTGAGTAGCTCTGTGTATATACTATTTATATAGATATATATTATACATATATGTATGTACACACACATACATTTATAAAGTTTATACTATATTACATAGTAATTCCAAGCAAAAAAACAAAAACAAAAAATCAACACAGCAGGCACCCTATGAAACTTTACAGATTAAACCAAATAGACACCTATTCTTTGTGAGTTTTGATCTAAGACAGGATATTATTAAGGATATTTGCAATAGTATCACCTGTGTTCAAATCTCTGTTATGCCTCGAAGGAGCTGTGGAACCTTGGAAGTCATTGTTTGAGCCTTGGTTTACATGATTCTAAATGGAGGTAGATAGAACATCTACCCTGTAGAGTTGTTGCATTAAAAGCATTAGACAGTGCCTGAATCACATTAAGCAGTCAATAAATGTGAGTTATTATTATTTCCACTATTATTATTATTCATAGGAAAAATTGCAAAATGGGAATAGACTCGATAGAGTGGTGGAGTGGAAAGCATGCTATGATGCCAGTGTGACGGCTGGCGGTATGAGAAAATAAATGGCACGCGACAAATGCATGGCGTAGAGATTAAGTGCTCTAGGAATGGAAAACAGAAGAAATCACTTTTCACTGGAGTGGGCAGGGATAGCTTCTGTGAAGAGTCTAAATGAATTTGCAAACGTTTGTAGGTGGAGAAAATGCACATTTGGAGGGGGTATCTTTTCAGTGATGTACAAATTCAGAGATTTTAGCACTTCTTGGCAGATGGAAGAACCCCATTTGGACCCTCAGACACAGCCCACTGTGCCAAGATCTGGCAGTGTGGGCAGGGTTAGTGCCAAGGCAGGTGCTACATAAGAAAGAAGCATGGACATAAGGGAGGAGAAGGCATCCTTCTAATACTAATTGAAGCTCAGCTTGAAGAGCAACTGTACACCTGTTTATAGCTAGACAGATGCAGATGAGGACTATAGCCCTTCAAATAAGCATGTCACTGGGTCTGGGAAGGCAAGAGGCGTAGCCCCCTGAAGCCACAAATCCTGCTAAGAAGAGCATGAATTGTTCTGTACATCACACAGTCTGTGTAGTTCTGCAGTCAGAGAGTGTGGGCTCGCACTGGGACTCATTGCTTTTTCCACATAAACTTGGAATTGAACGAATAGATCACAGTCTACAATTTTCTCCATTGTGTCAAATGCCAGCTAAGTTGCTATAGTATTTAACAGTATGCAAGTGAGTTAATGGCCTTGCGGTGAGGATCCCAACGAGGATCCCCAGCAAAATATAAAGTGCGTCTCTCCTTACAACCTCCTGTCTGTCTTAGTGTTTGCTAACTGAGGAGTTCTAAAAGCATAAACAAGGTTAGCATTCCACTTTCGATGCCATAAACACATTTTAGAAAGGCAGGAGCAATTTTGTAGCTGTACGTACATTGGGGAAAGAGCATGACCTTGAGAGCTGGAGGTTTACCATCACTTAAAAAAAATATGGAAGGAATTGTTCTAAATGTAGTGCTTATCTTTTTACTTTATGGTCTTTAATAGCCACTCTTTATGGAGTGTTTACTAGGAGCCAAGAACTCTATTAGGTATTTTTTAAACTTTTATTTAAAAATACAGATACAGGAAATCACACAAAATTATTATTCAAGCAAATACCATTTTAGCCATCACCTAAGTCAAAGAATAAAACATTGCTAGCTACCCGAGCCTCTCCATATACTCTATCATCTCTCCTTCCTAAAGTAAACACTGTCCTGATTTTTATAGTAATCATTTCCTTGGTATTTCATTATGGTTTATCACTTAAGTGTCCACCCGGATGCACTATAGCTTAGGTACTAATGTTCTAATTGATATGTTTTGTCACTTTGTTTTAACCAAGGTATCCATTCCCCCAACCCCCCACCAAACTCCTTTCTATTCTTTAATATTCCTCTATTCCTTTTAATTTAATTCTCCTTTCTATTCTTTAATATTCCTTTAATATTCTTTAATATTCTTTAATGTTCCTCTGTTGATGAACTTGGGCCACTTGTCTTATTGAATTTGCCCCAGGGTAGAGTGGCTGTTATATCCGTATGGTGCAGCTTCCCCGTGTTCTTCTCTTCTCTGTATTTCCTGCAAACAGGAGTGGACCCTTGGTTGGACACAGCTTTGATGTTTTTGGCAAGATGATGTTTTTGGTAACACTTTGGCAAGTGTTATGTTCTCTTATCAGGGGACACATTGATGCTTAATGTGTTGATTTATTATTTTACTGGAGCTTCTAAAACGGTAATACTCTAATTATATCCATTGTTTTTACCCATTAGCTTGAATAATTTTATTTATAAGGAGATGCATCTTCTTGTCTACAATTTAGTTAACCAGTCATGCAGTTCCCAAAAGGGCCAGAATCAATGTTCTATTTTTTTCTTTCACCTAATTTTCTTAAGTTGCAATAATGTGATATTTCTGTTACAACTGATGAGTCAGTATTGTTATATTATTATAAATTAACACTCACAGTTGATACTAGAGTTCACTATATTGTGTATACTGTGGGTTTTGACAAACATGTAATTATATATAGCAACATATAATCGTGTTTCAGTATTATACAGGATAGTTTCACTGCCCTAAAAATCCCCATTATTTCACCTAGTCATCCCGCTCTTCCTTCTCCCACAAAACACTGGCAACCACTGATCTTCTTAATGTCTCTATAGTTTTACCTTTTCCAGAATATCATATAGCTGGAATTATACAGTATATAGACTTTTCATATTGGCTTATTTAACTTAGCAATATGCAGGTAAGTTTTCTCAGGGTGTTTTCATGTCTTGATAGCTCATTTCTTTTTATCAGTGAATAACATTCCATTGTATGGATATACCACAGTTTATTCATTCATCTATGGAAAGATATCTTATTAATGACTTGTAAGTTTTGGCAATTATGGGTGAATCTGCTATAAATATCTACATGCAGGTTTTTTGTGGGTATAAGTTTTCAATTCATCACTTAAATACACCTGATGGATTCCCATCAACTATAATTTCTATCTTTATCAACGTTCAAATTTTTCTTGACCAGATAGAGCTTTTTCAAGGCTGGCTTTTAATTCCATTTAATATTATCCTGGTATTTTTTGATAGCTTCCATGCTGGTTTATATCAAAATGTTCCAGGTTTATCTGGCACATTTCTCATTCACAGATGCATTTCTCTAAGAAGTCATTTTTTTTTTTTTTATGAACGAAATCTGAGTATAAGTGTTAATCATCACTCCTATGGTTGCTAGAATTAACAAATACAAATAGAGGACATCCAGTTAAATTTCAATTTCAAATAAATTACAAATAAATTTTAGTAAAAGTCTACCCCCAAAAGTCTACAGTGGGCAACGTATACTAAAAGTTTGTCATTTATCTAGAATTCAAAATTAATTGGACACCCCGTAATTTTCCTCACAACTGATTCCAAGTAGGTTGGTCATTGTTGCCAGGCTGTGTTAGTCCAGGTCCTGTGAGCAGCAGGTGTGGTTAGATATGCAAGAGTTATTGGAGGAGTGCCTATGAAGGAACAAAGGGGAGACTTTAAGAGTAGAGAGAGGTCTCAAATAGTGATCCAGTCTTCACCACTGTGAAGGGCAGAATGAAGAAAGGACAGTTAGATAAGAGTTTCAAATTATGGTTTAATTCTATGAAATACAGACACATATAAATACATAAAATTCGTGGCCCATATTTTATTTTCTTGAATAGCTTAGATATAACTTCATTTTCCCCCTGAAGGTAAGGTGTTCCTGGGGGGAAGTCTGATAATATTAGTTACTTTTAAGTCAAATGTTGTTTTTGCCTAGGTGCCCAAATAATTTTTTATTTTTTATTTTTTTACTGATCCTTTAATTTTACTCGGTGTTGATTGTGCTATGTTGACCTCAGGTACACTATGTGATTTTTCAATAAGTAGTTTATTTTATTTTATTTTTTTTAATTTCAGGATCACTCTCTTAAATTAAAGTTCTTAGTGTTTGTCTCACCCCCATCCCCAAACCTTGCTTTTGATTTGTTCTCCCACTCAGAACTTCCCTAATCTGTATGTTGGATCTTCTTTGCCATCTATAATATTTGTTGGCAATATTATTGCCAACATTCTCCTTAATGTCTTTCTTTATTCACTTGTTTTTGGTTAAGTTTTCCCTTCCCACCTTCATTAGAGTATCATTTCTTGTGCTTATTTGCTCTAATATACCTCCTAGATTAATCTCTATTTCTAACATGATATTTCTTTTATTTCTCACTCCTTCTTGAGTTCTGTCCTATTTTATTTCTGGGTTTTTCTAACTCTGACTAGTGTTATTCTCTCATGTATTGTATAATTTTTTTTAATGTTCTTTAGCTCATTTTGAAATAGTAAGTTGCAGTTTTGAAAAAATTTTGAGGCTGACTTTTTTGGCAAGCTTTCTTTGTCAACAGCAGAGGTTGGCAAACTTCCCATAAGGTGCAAGAGAGTAAATATTTTATACTTTGCAGGCCATATGTTCTCTGTCACAAATATTTAACACTGCCATTGTAGCATGAAAACAGTCATAGGCAATATGTAAACAAGTGAGTATGACTATGTTCCAAGAAAACTTTATTTATAAAAACAGGAAGAGGGCTGCATTTAGCCTGTGGGCTATAATTTGCCAATTCCTTGTCTGTAGGGGTATTATTCTTTTTATTTCTCATAGCAACTTTGTTTTTGAGTCCAAACTTTTCATGGGATTTGACTATGATTGGTCAAATGATCTGTTGTTCATTTTTTATGTGAATTTAGTTTTCTTAAACTTTGAAAGTTTTTTTTTGAACTTAAATAGTTAAAAGTACAGATAGTCTTTCCAACTTCAAAGACATCCTTAATTTTTTTTTTCTGTAGTATTTTAAAAAATATGATGGCTTGTGCTCTTAAATTGCCTGAATCTTTTACCTTTGGGCTGGATTTCCTCTTTCCTTCATCTCTGTCATCTCTGTTATGCTCAATTTTGATTCTCTTTCCAGTCGTTTTTCCTAGTATGGGGTTCTGCATTGGAAAGAAACCCTTTTTTCGGCATATCAGATTCAAGGCTTCACAGGATCCAGACTTCTCCAGCCACCTTAGACATTGACATCAGCCTATTAAGAATTGAGATTTTATATAACTTGCAAGCTAACAAGTTAACCTACCAGTTTTATGGATATTTTCAAAAGACATGAAGCTCTTAGGGTGCCTGAGTGGCTCAGTCAGTTAAACTTCTGACTCTTGGTTTTGTCTCAGGTCATGATCTCATGGCTTAGTGGGTTCGAGACCTGTATCAGGCTCTGCACTGAGAGTGCAGATCCTGCTGGGGATTCTCTCAGTCACCCTCTCTCTCTGCCCCTCCCCCACTTGTACTTTGTCTCTCTTAAAATAAATAAACTTAAAAAAAAAAGACATGAGGCTCTTGAGTCAGAGACAAAGAACTTTATTACTCATGGTACATCAAATAGCATGACCATCAGCATATTTATTTGAGCAGTCCTTGTCCCCATGTCCCCCATTCACATGAGGGTGAATGATTGGACCAGATGGATATCTGCTCACATGGTGGGTTTCAGTATAGAAGCAAAAGAAACCCAAGTATTTTATAATGAGAAGGAAGCATGCCTTCTCTTGGTTTCAGAGGGAGACATTATCCTTTTTATACTGGAGAGAAAGCATGCCTGCTTTTTGCACTGGAGAGGGAACAATATTTATCTTGCAAGTCTGTGAACAAACGTATTTTGCTCACAGGGAGATGCTATTCCCCTTTCCAGGATAATTGCTATGCAAATATTCTTCAAATGATATTCTAGAACAAATGACTATTTCTAGGTAGTAAGACTCTTAGAAATGTGAGAGATCAATGGGAAATCAGCTCCCAACAGGGCCCCTTTTACTAACTGTTGGAATGCACAAAAGTCTTCTAGTTCTACTGGATACTCTTAAATTGATCCATTGTGCTTTCTAGTGTATATCTACTGACCATTTGGGGGTTTTCTTGAATGTTTTGGCCTGCTCAGTCATTTGTCCCCCCACTTCTCTGTGCTTTTTCCTACATGGATACCAAAGACATTCAAGCGGTATGGCTTTTGGTATTTAGAAATTTGGAGAGATGTCTTGCTATCTAGATTTGTTGTAAATGTTGTGCTTTTGGGTTTGATATATAGTTCTCTATTTATCCTAAACCCATGCTGGCATCACTGCAGTCCATCTTCTCAAAATAACCCTGTCTTTTAAAGAAAGTATGCCTAGCCTGATTTTACTTTTTTCAAGTCCACATTTTGAACATCAACGTTACTCTGCCATAATATGGTTATGTTCTAAGGTCCTACTGAGTTACATAGGGATGTTTTCCTCTCTTCCCCTCTCCACACTAAATGATACTAAGTTGTTTTATTACTTTGAGTGGAAAAGCCATTTTTTTCTTTTTTTTTCCTTTAAGATTATATATTTCCCTGTCTTGGCATTATTTGTGTATCCCATCCAATGACCATTCCTCTCACCCTATATTTGAAATGAGGTCCAAAGACTTATAAATTAGAGAAAAAAAATCATTTGAAATGTATGCAGAGGATGCAAGGCAAAAATAATTATGTACTAAGATTGGGCATAATTCTGGAAGATTCTGTTGACCTTGTGATAATTTTTGGCATTATATTGGCAAGCTGTAGAAATTTAAGCTATATTGAAAACAATGAAGCATCTTATTCAGTTAAACTTTTCCGTATCATTTTACCCAGTATAGCTCCTCCTTTCTCAAGAAGTATAATACTTATATATTAGGGGGAAACAAATAAGTTAGGAGCAACATTGCCAATGTTGTTGTCTCCAAATTCACTTTACCCTGTGAGTTCTCAGCATTAGAGGCTCAGTACTTTATAACATATAGTATCTGCTCATTAGTGTGGAAAATTCCAAATTGATCTGGCTTTTACTTAATGTTCTGCAATCAAGCAATATCTTGTGGGCCTTTGTCCATATCCAGCATCAGTAAATCAGAGGAATATTAAGATTATGTAACTTATACATGTCACCGAGAAACGTGAACTATTCTAAGACAATAGAGAAAAAACATTTCTCCTGAGTGACCCTGTTCTATAAATTAAGAAAAACAAAACAAAACAAGTGCATGGAAGTTTCTGAAAGAGCTTAATATTCGGGGGGTGAGGAGAATGATTTGTTTTTTTCAAAGTACATTTCCTCTAGGATCTTTCCTTGAGCAAGGAGACTGATGTTGACCCCTACTCACAACCCCTTGCATGTATACAAACTGTATGTCAGTCCCCGAGTCAGTCCCCAAGGGGTTGTTCTCTTTCCCTAAGAATTTGCAATTTGGTTGGAAAGGTAAGAGGTAGCTTGTGACAATTGGAATGGTAAGCCAGCCAGTACAGAAAAGCGGCATAAACTGTGTGGTGACATACACATGATATGAGAACAGTGGATGAAGAAAATCCCTGTGAACTTGAATTAAGGGTGGATGGGAGAGGAGCTGGGGCTTAAAAAATCAGTCATGTTTGGGACAATGGACAAAGGAGTGGATGGCTTCTCTACAGGCAGGACTCAGGGACCACAGAAGAGAGCTGCTCATTCATCCTGTGAGGCAATTTTGAAGTCCTATCAACTTGGATTGAATGCACTGATGATTCAATAAAATAGCTAATTAAAGGGTATTTCTCTAGTCATTGATTTGTATAAACTGTGCTATTTGTTATAGATTCTCTCCGCCTCCTCCACTGGTGCTTATAATCAACTAGTAAGTGCAAAAAATAATAATAAAAAAACCACAAGAAAATACACACTTGATATTATTGATTGAAAACATCAAATATAAATCACCTACAGAGAAATAAAATTTGGACTATACTTTCTAAAATTATAAAAATACATAGAATATAGCTAATACAGGAGCAGCGTGTAGGATCTAACCAATAGGAAATAAAGTATTTCTAGTCCTTATGAGAACAGGAATGAAAATATTAAAGGCTTAATATACTCTGATATCTCTAACACCTTCAGAATGCATTCTTTTGGCTTTTCTTTTTCCTCCTCTTTTTTTTCCGTCCACTTCTCCCTAATCTCTTTTTCCTCTTTCTCTGATTTGAATAAAGATAGGACTTCAGTAAATATTTAGATTCATAAGAGATATCAAGTGACTCAATGATTCTCCTAAATAGATATAGATGGATGAGCGATAGGTGAATATAAGTGTATAAGAAGTGATCTACACCAGTAGGAAGCAACCCATCTAGGCTACTAGGTTAAACAGAGTTAAACAGTGTTCAGTAATGAGAGATGTATCTTAATGTGCCTCATTTCAATAGAGGTCATATCCCAAGATGTCCTGAAACTATATTTGTATAATCTAAACAGATGACTCTGTGTGGTAAAAGGACTAGCTATGAATCTAAGGACTTGGCCTTGATTTTTGTTTTGTTTTGTTTTGTTTTTCGAAGATGGTAGAATAATTCCCAGTGTTGTTAGAGAGTCAATTAGTGGAAAAAAATAAAAAAAACACCAGGGGCCCTCTAATGTCAGCAGATGCTCTGGAGCAACTTCACCTGTATCCTAGACTATGTCTTGTTTTCCAGAAGAAAATTCATGGGGGAGTCTGAATCTACTACTAAATCCTTCAGAATAAATTGAGCATGGTGTATTTGTTACAAAAGATGGAAATTCTCCCTTCCCTCCAAAAATTAGTCAGGGTTTCACAGTAGCATTTTCTCTTTCAATTCATGAAAGATTTCCCTGAATGGGAAATGTGCTTTGTGGTGGTGTGGGAATTGCATAAGGGAAAAAGTCAGGTAACCATTATGAAATCTGAGTGTAAGAGACATCTCAGTAATAATGTACTTTCCAAGGACAAAGATAAAGAGGTATTTTGAATCATTAGAAAATCTAGTGTTGGTTAAGAAAATGAGAAGTCTTAAGTTCAGAGAAATGTATTCATCAAATACAGATGCACTCTCTGAAAAGAACAAATGCTATGCCAATATTTCTAAATACTCTTCCACATCTGACAACCTTTCTGTCATTTGCAGACAGAATGTGATTTAGAAAACCTGATTTTATTTCTAAGGAAATGTAAAGATGTGACAACAGCAACAACAACAAAAAGAACTGACCACTATCAGTCAAAAAAGATAGTCTTTTTTTTTTACTATGCCAACATAACTAATTCATTAAACAATTACCCTTTAAGAAATCAAATGAACTCACATGAACCCCTTGTCAAGCATCAAATGGGTAAAAATAATGACAACAGGTAAATTTTCCACATTCTCAAGTTGTTTTGGTGCTTTGATTCAGCCATATGTATGGAGAGAAAATGTTACACAGAAAAATCATATGCATTAATCTCCTGTCTTAATACAACTGTGTACATCTTAGGAGGGCTATTTAAAGAAGATGTGAAGTATGATAATATAACAACTAAGCGGACTCACTGCATCTGAGCAGTTTGTCAATATCTTCAGGTCTCCAGTGAACAACAAGAATGGCTCTCAGGATATTGCAACTCTGTCTGCTTCCACCAGAGATCATAATTGGGCTATGAATTTTTACAACAGGAAAGTCTTCCTGTCATGGAGACTGACAAAAAGTTTAGTTAAATTAATGCCCAAAGAATCTCTGAACAGTTTGAGTAGTGTACATGGTTATCACATAAATATGTGGTGACTTCTTTTTCTTCCTTTATTTTTTTTCTTTTTAAAATAAATTTTTGTGATAGTTCACAAGTTAGAGCTTTTAACATATAGCTTGTTTCAGAGGATTGCTCAACATACTGGTTTTCTGCCTAATGACATGATGTGCAGTTTGGGAAATTCAAGAAGCCGATTGAGGTGAGTAAAGGTGATTGATAAATCGAAAGCAAATGATAGCAGAAGATGTGAACTAAAGCTATTTCTTGATCTGTGAAAAGCTAATTGGACACATTTCAGGCCAGGTCTCTGAAGGCACAGCTCATGAACTCTGCCTTCCTGATGCTGTGCTCATTAAGAGCACTCAATAGAGGACTGGCTAATGCTAGGGAAAACCCCATCATGGTGGCCTTTACATGACACTGCAGAAGTACCTCAAGAAAGGGAGAGAAGGAAAAGGTAAGGAGAGGCTTCAGGGCACTAGCTGCTTACAGAATCCTATTTGCCTTATCGGAATGATCTGAAACTGAAGGTTATCTCTAAAGGCTACCCTGCTTCACCAAATCTCAAGGGACCATTGCCTTTCTCTAACATATCAGAGTTTAGCCAGGCCTTGTTATTGGTTGTTGTTGAAGTAAATTTGGGATTTGGGGGTCCCGGGTCTATTCTTTGATATGGAAGACGGAATACAGAACACATGACTTAAATATTTCTGGAACATCCTATATTTGCCACTGATGCTTAAACATTTTAATGATTATGTTGAAATATTAGATAAATCTCATAACCCATACTCAATTATTCATGTTAATACTTCTAGGTAAAATGAAATGTACTGAATTGGCATCTCACTTTTAAAGAATCAAATATCAAGGGAAGACATTGTAGATGTTCACAATATTTTGTGCAAGAAAATTTTTGAGTGACTTTGGAGATTCAAATCAGTACGTTGAGGATGCAGCATGGTGGATTATATCCACATGGGAACCTAAGATGAGGATTTGTACCAATGAAAATTTTCAGAAGAAAGTGGCGGAGTCTAAATCATAGAAATCTTGGTGATTATGTTGCAAAGTATAGAAATGTATAACCTAAAGTAGAGGGAATTTTGCTAGGCAATCTCTTCATGTCTTTTGCAGTTATGAGAGCCTGATTCCATTCCACAAAAACTAGGAAAACCTATTTTACCACTGTATCACCATTATAAGATGTATGGTTATCCATGAGTTAGCTCATTGAACATATTATGTAAGGAAAAATGGTCAAAATATTCTGTTAATCTCTGCAAAACTCTCTTTAAATCTTTTCTTTTTAGAAATGATAAACTTTAGAGAGATTTTTTATATGAATTTTCTGAATTTTAAAAGTGTTATCAGAACAAGAATTGTTACTGTATGTTTATATGTAACTAGAGAGCATGGGGAAGTTTGGGTATTAAGGATTCTTCATGAAGTGGCTAACTTATCTATAGAATTTTTTGTATTTTTATAAATACCTGACTCCTACTAAAATTTAAACATGCATTAGTAATTTATCATTCATAGGATAGTCTTTTGATTCATAAAATTACAATATAAGCATAGAATTTTAGAGCAGGGAAGGATCCTAATGGTCATGTATTCTAAAATGTTTAATTTTACCAATTAAGGAAGCAGAAGCAGGAGACTAGTGACTTCATTCTTGCCCATACCTCGATGCTGTGATGGGTCTAGGGCGAGCCCATTCTGCTGACATGTAGGCTGGTACAGGTCCTCTTGTCCAGCTGCCCTAGGGTTATATCTACTTGGGTAGATAGATTTTGGAGATGTTTGATTATAGTAGATAGATTTTATAGATGTTTGATTATAGATTGGTGGTTTGTTTAAATGACATCCTATTATCAGAAGTCATATACAATTGAGATGTAGACATTCTCTCTTAGAATGTAAGCATTCCTTTATTTTATTCTTCTTGGACATTAGAGTTTTTCCTTCATTAAGAAATGAAGTAGAAAATTGTACACTGTAAGTCAAGTGCATCACATTTCAAGAAAATAGTGTGTGTTAATTTACATGTGATTTTTAATTAACTACCTTAACCTAGACCCCAACAGATATAAATTAATGTTTTTAGTTTAGACAAAATAACAACCCATGCAAAAAAACCCTCAAGTCAAAGAAACTTTCCTTTATTAAAAAAAATAATATATATTATGTGTATATATACACATAATATATATAATTTTTCTTGAGAGAAAGATGGGGGGAGGCTAGAGAGAGAGAAAGAGAATCCTAAGCAGGCTCTGCACTGACAATGGTGCCAGCCTGATGTGGGCCTGACGCCAGCCTGATGCAGGCTCCAACTCAGGAACCATGAGATCATGACCTTAGCTGAAATCAAGAATCTGAGGCTTAACAGACTGAGCCACCCAGGCACCCCAAACAAAACTTTCTTTTTAAAAAAAGAGATCAACAGACACAAATACACATTATACGAGAAACATATAAAGCTTCTATCTTTATTTGTAACCAAAGTAGATTTTATAATGAGTACTGAAGAGGAGTACAAGTTGAACAGCTGACTTTAACCAAATAATCAAAGGGGATGAGAATAATTCCCTCTTGTCTATACTTGTCTAATGTCAACAGAACTCTTTGTACATACACTTTCAAGTCAAATCATTTGTCCAAAATGGAAACATAGTCATCGTTTGAAAAGCAAAATGTGAGGACAGAAGCATTTTTTGGAATAATGTAGATCCCTTTCTTTCCAGAAAATATCCTGTGGGAAAATATAAATTGCTGTGTTTATACTTTTACAACTAGGGAAGTTATTCCTGTCAAAAAATTCTGTTGGGCCAACACACTATTAGAAATTACTCATAATATGCATTTGACTACCCATGTTTGAAAATGCCAACAAATTTCCACCTTTCTAAAAATAAAATTTTTATTTTCTAAACTAATCAAATCTAGATATAACTGATTTTTCTTTATTTAAAAAATGTTTTTTAAAGGAACTATTGTTGCAATTAATATTTAGGGCAAAGGTGACAATTCACTGACAGACATGAGCACAACTCCTCGATTTCTGTGGTAGCTCCTCTCTAGGATCTGGCTAGTCCAAGGACAGAGTAGCTCAGACAAGGATAAGGGATCCAGCCCTTAGCCAATAAAACCAACTCAAGGCCACTGGACACCCTCCCCTATCCATATGCTCCATCATTTCTCACTGGAAGCTAGTCACCACCATGGCGCTGAGTCTGGTAACATCTGGCTACCTGTGCCTGAGACTGGGGACTGCTTGTTACCCATCTGATCTGGGCAGGCCCTTTCTAGCAATAGGGGAAAACCATGTTGTGATGCATCTAGGTGAAACCGGTGGACTTTCTGTGTTATACCCACCCACAGGAATTCAACTTGCAAGACCTTCATTGACTCATTGATTCCTATCCCTGCTCCAGGCTCCCAGTGCCCACCGTGTCAGGTAAACTTGTAGGCATGAAATTTGGTAAATTTGTCGGGTATTTAGTCTCCTTTCTTTGCAATCCCTCTAAGCCTTACAGTGTGATACATGATAGATGCCCAGAAAACGAACTTTTAAGGGGAGAAGGTTGTGTTGAGCCAAGGGAAGGCTGGAGAAAGGACTTAAAATGTCAAGATTTTTTTTACGTGTCGTGGGGAAAAAAATAAAAAAGAAAAAAAGAAAAAGTGCTAGAATATCATCATTAGTTATTATTATTTGTAATCCACCTTTCAGAATTCCTCTGGCCTTACTTAACCAGGCAGCTGGCAGGGAATCCAGGCTGGAAGCTAAGGATAAGAATGTCCATTGCCCCAAATCGGGAGGTGCAGAGCCTCGGGCCATAATCTGGGACCACCCCTGTGTCCCGACAGGTGTTGGTAACCCTTATGGGGCTCCGGGTCCCCAGTCCCCAGCGGGCCCCTGCCTTCTCGGAGCGCTGGAGCATGCCCAGTGGCAGCGATAGAGCCACCGAGGGCTTCGCACGGGCGCGCTCCGCTTCTCCGGGTTTTAGCAGGAGCCCGCGGGGGGGCGGGGGTGAGGGGGCCCGCGGAGCCCGGCAGCCTTGGCCGCGCGTGCGGGGAGCTCGCGCGACGCGCAGGGCTCTCTCCCGCGTTGCGGTTGCTCGGGAGATGCTGGAGCGCGGAGCCCGGCCGTTCCACCTGGCGCGCTGAGCGAGTCGCGGGGAGCCCCCGGGGGCGGGCGGGGGGCGCGGACTGCAGTAGAATGCGAGCCGGGCTCCTCCGGCGCGGTGAGACGTCGCTCCAGCGCGGTCAGGTGCCTCTCGCTGCTCTACTAACTTGCCACTTGGTCGTGTTTGGTCTCCGAGGCTCTCTACCCTTTGGGGTGGTGGGGGGCGGGGGGAGTGGGGAGTTCAAGGGTCTGCGGTAGCCGAAGGAGGGATCTTGCAAGGGGGAGCCAGCCTGGTGCCGCTCGTCTTCCCCTCCCCGTCACTCCCCTCCCCCCACCCCGTCGCTGCCGCTTTCCCTCTGCCAATTCGGAGAGCGCCGGGCTCCTGTGACATGCGACCGCTGCCAAGTGACGGTCCCCGAGTCTGAAGTGCCCGCGAGGAAGTGAGCGTCAAGGCGGGCCGCCGGCGATGACAGCCATGAAGCAGGAGCAGCAGCCCACCCCGGGGGCCAGGGCGAGCCAGGCGCAGCCGGCGGACCAGGTGAGAGTTGGCAGCTGCGGCCAGGCCCTCCCGGGAAGGGTGGCTCCAGTCCGCGCTTCCCACGCCTCTCTCTCCCCACCCTCCCCCCGCCCCAGTTCCAGGCTCCCCTCGCTCCTCCATGGACTCCGCAGGAAGTTAGAGCATCTGAGTGCGCTCTGGGGCCGGGCGAAAGGATGCGCAAGGTGGAGAGCCGCGGGGAAGGGGGGAGAGAGGTAAAGGCTGGGGGTGGCCCGGGAGCCCCGGCGGGTGGGCCACCGGAGGGGGGTGGAGAGGCGGTCGGGGCCAAGGAATGGGGGCCTTCTGGTTACAATTAACGCACACTGGAGGAATTGCTGCGCTCCTGGAGGCGTCCGCTGGCGGGGGTCTTCCTGGAGCTGAACCGAGCGCCCGGTCAAAGCTGCCTAGTAGGCAAACGACCTTTAGGCCGACAGAGTTTTTCCTTTCCTTTTTCTTCTGAGGAGCCCCGGACGGGGCAGGGGGACAAAACAGGGGAAGGAGGCTTGGCATGCATCTGTGGTCTGCTGAGTGGAACGGAGCTTGGGAGCAAAAAGGCATTAATTATTAAGGGAAGCAGGCAAGGTGCTGGCCTCAGTGATTTGTCGGGTCCAGATGTCTTGTGTCTGCAGAAATGGGGTGCTCTGTGCCGGCTGAGGGTTATTTCTGTCCCGTTTCCGTCTTTCTGCACCGGCCACCCCCTTTTATTGTTTTGGTTTTCAGAGATTTGTAGCATAACCGTACGGGGATGTTCATCTCGCCTCCGTCCCTGGATTGGGGTGACTCGGGAGTTCGGTGTTGCTTTTTCCTAAAGTTGTAACGTCGGGAGTGCTGAGGCTCCCAGGCAAGGAGGAGGGAGGCTGCGGTGAGCCGGCTCCAGGTGTTGTCACGTTTCCATCCATCAGGGACTCCAGCCGGGAGGGCTTCCAGTTAGGTTATCGGCTAACTACGGAGCTGGAGGTTGCCGGCGCCCGGGTACCGGCCGTGGGCCCTTTGCCCCGAGTGCACAGTTGAAGGCCGCCCGACGCCTTTCTGCCACAGACACTCCTAGCTCGTTGCTGGAGGTGGGGTGAAGGAGGTGCAAGCGGCTAGGCTCCGTTAGCGGCTCCGCTTTTCGCATAGGCTAACACGGAGGAGCAAGTGAAGAGAAGCTGTCCAAACCGCGGAGTGGTGGTGATGAGGGCGGCGGAGATGCCAGGGCTGCTGTTGTTAATATTCTAGTCTTGGTCATCTGTCCTGGCTTGTGGTCTCTCTTTTCTCCCTTCCCTCCTCATTTCCCTGGCATATATTTCACACAGGTGGTGGCGATTGCTTAGTGCCTTAAAGCTCCCCCTCGATTTAGGGGGGTGAATGTTTGAATGTTTACAAAGCAGCTGTTTCCTTAAACCAGCCTCTTGATTCCCTACCCTGAGAGAAGTATAAACATATTAAAACATTTGTATTGTATGATCTGTCCCTTTCCCTTACATCTTCTTCCTCTGCTTCCTTCAACACACCACAAGGTAGCAACTGGTTAGCACATTATAAAACTCATTTCGGGAGAGGAGCATGGCTTTAGCCTCCTCTTTCAAGCTGACAACCCTTAAATTTCATTAACAAGCTGCTCAGCCTGTCTACTGCTCTTGGAATGATGCTTCCAATAAGAATGATTAGTCAGGTGAGAGTCCCCACATGAAATCTTTGCTCACTAACCTGTGACACCAGCTGGTTACTTGAGGTGCTGCAAACAGCTTAGTGGCCTTGGAGGTGGGGAGGAAGAGACAGAGCGGAGCTCGCAGAAACTGAAAATGTGTATGTAAATAGTGGACAAGCCACATATGCACAGTAAAGCCTTTTGTCAGGATTAATCTGGTGCTTAACATTCAGCTGAAGAGAGAATGGAGTTTGAGTCCCTTTATCGAGTTAGCATGCATTTTTGTTTATGGCCACTTCAGATATTCAGGGAGTGGCCATTTTCAGAACTCCTGTTTTAACTGAGTTTTTAAAGTGCCTTTCTGAACGTTTACATGAGTTAAAAACGTCAGTGATATGCATATTGTGTTTGAGTTAGAATGAAAGAGATGGCTTTTGTCAGGGGGAGGAAAGCAGAGTGAAGTATATATGGCAGCATCCCACTGAGGGTTTTCCAAGCACTTCCAGAAAATATCTAGATCTAGATCTATTCGTCTGAAGGTTGACATACGAAATGATGACCAGATAATGTGGATGATTGCTGTGACCATTTAAACTACTTGCTCTGAGATTCCTAAGTTTTTATTAACAGGATTAGTCATTGTTGTATGATTCTGCAACAGTCATAAGATTCTTATGTGGTACTAGCTATAATACCCCCCATATAGACGTGAATGATAGTTCTGGTTTCTCTGTTTCTGAAAAAAATGATTCACAAATTTAAATAAAAGTATAGCTTTATGAAGTCCTACTTAATGTTTAAATAGGGGGAATGTTCCAGCTAATCACTCACCGTATATTGATTTTGAGTGATTTAGGATTTTGAATATTGCCAGAAAGGTCTTTCACTTTCATGGTATTTTATGAAATCTCAAAAATGCCTTGTCCGAGGCCATCAGCACCTACTTCCACTTACTGCACAGAGGAAGACTCAATTACAGAATCTGGTTGTGGTTATGGTCCTGTCGTGAGCTCCACCTCTCTGTTTTACCTCATCTGTGACTCTCCTCTGACATGTGGTGCCATGACCAGAGTCACCCCTTGCCCAGGGACAAGCAGCAACAAGAATAGCAGGGACTGTGTACTTTTATTAATATTCTGAGTCATTGGAAATGTCTTATCATTTTAGTAGTCTCTCCTTTAAAGCTTCCTTGATCACGTGTTTATGACAGTTATTTCTGTTGTTCTCATAATGCTCCACATTTACAAAATGTCTCGATAATTGCTTTGACATGGGTAGATACAGTCATTCTTAATATGATTAGTATCCCATTTTACATTGAGGGATCTAAAATCTTGAGTAATTAGTTATAACTCACTATTTTTAAAAAAATCACTTCCTACATGCTTGCCATGTGCTGAGTACCGTCCTCTGGACTGATAAGGTAACGCTTATTAAATACATTTTTTCTACTTGATCCTCAAAGCAACTTTTTTGAGTTAGGTCCTGTGGTCATTCCCATTTTAGAGATGAGAATACATAGGATTAAAGAAACTAACTTGATAAAGTTTGTCTTCATAAGTGGTGGAGATGAGACTTAACCCTAGTCTGTGATAAGTAAGATAAAACAAGGTAGTTTAATTGTAAAGTCCCACCTTCTGACTTCTACACAATTACAGTTCAACACATTATTATTAGCGTAATGCAAAATAACTGCAAATATTGTGTGTGTACAAACTGAATATAAAATGGATGAAGAATTTGTTTAAATCTTTGCTTATAAATGTAAATAATAGCTTTTGAAATTTTAAAATTAACTTAATAGCTCTTCTATTGATGGAAATAATACAAAAAGAGCCAGGTAGGTCCTGATAAGTACATAGGAACTTAAAAAAAAAAAATCTTGGTAATGATGGGACTTTCAAGCTTTCTTAAAGGAATAGATAGAGGTTTATAGTTAGATCTGGTTTAGAATTCAACCACATTTCCACCAGGTGGCACCCTTCTGCTGAATCCAATGGGTAAAAATACTTCCTAAAATGTTGGAGGGTCCTCTAAGCTCCAAATAAAGCAAAACAAACAAACAAACAAACCAAAAACAACAACAGCAAACAAAACAAAACAAAAAAAGCTGACAAAAAAACCTAAAACAAAAAACTAAGCAAACAAATGAAAAACCACAATCCTACTTTCTGAAGTATGACTAAAAAGTGTATTTTTATAAGCAATTATTTGGCTGCAAAGACATCATTAGTTCTGTATTTCTCCATAAAAAAAAGTATTGGAAAATGAATCTCTTAAAATTCAGTATGCAGCAGCCTATTATGATGAAATAATTCATGGCCAAAATTGAAATTAAGTATATAATGTGCAAAATGCCTTTGTAAAATATCTATTGTACTTTTGACTTTTAGGTAATATTTGCCCAAAATGTTACTATACAGAAATTAAAGTTCTGTTTTTCTATTTTACCTTTGGTGTAGTAAACGATTAAAATTTTCAAGTGTATGCTTAATGAAAACTTACCAAAAGTTATTCTTCCATGTTTCCCTGACAAATATAAAAATATATTATAATTTAGTCTATAAACTATTGATTTTTAGCACAGAACCTCAAAAAAAGCTTTTAGAAATCATGTTGAAAAAATTTAATGGATGATTTATTCTTCTTCTTCTAGGCATTGAACATAAAATATATAGTATCTAATGGGAGAGTTCTACATGATTTGGTTATAAAAGATAATTTAGATTGGATAAAGGTGTTATGTCGGAGTCGTTATAACTTAGGAGATACTATGCATTTCCTACTATCCTTTAATGTCTTATTACAGATGTAATGTATGTCTTATTACATGTATATATGACATTTTATCTACTGAGTTTAAGACATACCACAAAACATTCCTAGCTTGTAAGCTTCTAATGTATTTATTTCAGGGACTGAGCAAATTTCACATTTAAGAATGATTAAACTATATAAAAACAAGTTAAAGAAAATTGCATTATTAAATATTAATGCTGCATTATCTTATGCAGTGCATTACATTAGAAACAAAACACTGGAACCAAATTTCTCCCAGTCTGAGTAAAAATAAAGCAATTTAAAATTTTTGGTTCATTGAATCATTTATGAATATGTAATGTTACTATTGTCTATGGGTTATGTACTAGAAACCAGAGATTCAAGTTCATATCCCAGCTCCACCAGTTATCACTGTTTTTGTGGTCAAGATCACTCACTTTCTATATTTAATTTGTGAATGGGGGTGACTGTAGGTCCTTTATGTGCCTGTTGTAAGAATTAAATGAAATAATATGTAGAGACTTTTGAAGAAAGCCTGTCTCATACCAACTGTGCTCCCATTCCCTAGTCTGGGAATAGGAGCCTAGAAAAAGCAGAAAAAAGGCTTAAAGGATCATTGAGCCACCTGTAACTAGTATGCTAACATTTTACAAAACATTACATTGTTCAGTACACATGTTTGAATGATTCCAAATGAACTTGCACATGTATATAAATATTATGTTAATAATCTATAGTATTTGCTTTTAACACGAGGGCTGATTTGGCAGACATTGCACACTTAAATATACTCTGTTAAATCTCTGCCTCCATTCAATCAAAGCTCACTTCTTTACTGTCCTACTCTATATGGATCCAGACTGGAAATAAACATTGGCTAATTCTCACTGACAGGTGAATTAGCTGCAGAATATGTTTTCAGTGTAATACACCTTATAAGATTATGAGCATGGAGAAAGGGGATGTTTGATATGCTCTTTAATATTTAAGTTAATATTTCATACTTGGGTTCCAAATATAGAACTACCCCCATGTATTTTCATACTTGCTGAGTGACTTCATGTGTGTTCTAATCAAGCTCATGTTTTACTGAAACATTATGCAGTAGTCACCCCCACCCCCATTCGTTGTTTTGCTTTCCATGATTTCAGTTCCCCACTGTCAGCTGAGATCCCAGAAGCAGATGCTCCTCTGTGGAGACCTGGTGTCAGGAGGTCAGTAGTAGCCTCGCCCTCAGTACCAGTGCCCACACCATTCACCTCACTTCATTTCCTCACATAGACATTTTATCTTCTCACAGCATCATCATCATCATTATCATCATCATCAGAGGGTGAGTACAGTCTAATAAAATAATTGAGAGACCACATTCACATAACTTTTATTATACTACATTATAAAAGTTCTATTTTATTAGTTATTATGAACCTCAGACTATGCCTCATTTATAAATTGCACTTTATCGTATGTATGTATGTATATATATATATATATATATACATCATATGCATGTACATACATGTATACACACAAAATAACAGTATATGCAGGGTTCAACACTGTTCGGGGTATCAGGCATTCTCTGGGGGTCTTGGAATATATCTATCCCTCGTGGATGAAGGAGGGATGGCTGCAATGAGGGGCATATAGGAATACATGCATCAACTAGGAAAGTTGGAAGTTTGTCTCAACTGAAGACCTTTAAAAGGTCCAAAAAAAGGGGGCAAATGAGTAATGGAATGCAAAGGTCTTTGTAAACATGTACTCTTATAAATTTAGAAGTGTTTCTGCCCGAGTATATGCTGCCCTGCCTTAAGAAGTCCAATAGCTCAGTATTGATTATCCCCAGCATACTATTGTTTTAAAAAGTTTGTACTGATCTGATGCATAAGCTTTTTGTCAATAGGCAATTCTTCGTTACTTTTTCCAACTAGATAGTCCCTGTTCTCCAAGGCTTTTAAGTTGTACACCCACCACCGCCCTATCTGGTAGACATTCTGATTACTCATTATATATTAACTAAAAGAAATGCTTGTTATTTCCAGGATGATAAAGATGGAAGTATGTGTGGTGGGGAGGATGGGGTGCTGAAGACAGAGCTCTTCTCTTAGAGATTCATTGTTATTAAGCTCTCCTGAATCTTCAGGGTTTCAGACAGGACTTGATGTAATGGTGAATGTAACACTCACTGCCAGACTAATACAGGAAACTTACTTTTATCCGAAACTGATAAAATATTTTATTTCAGACTGTTCCGTTCAGTAATTGAGGTTAACAGTATCCCTTGTATCATCTTCCATATAACAAGAAATGATTTTCATTTTCTATTCAAGGTTGACATGCCATAGTTTATTTGAAAGTTGCTGAAACTTTAATAATTTTTAAATCAACTTTCAGATAATATGGTAATTCAATTAACCAGAATAGTATATCGTACAATATTTTGGGAATTGCCAAATGATCTTCAGATTTAATTATGTTTGGGGGAGAGGCGACACAATGTAGGATTGGGAAGAGAGAACAGATTTCAGATAGAATCTTCTATCATTCTCTATGCAATCTAGGGCAAACTGTTTAATCCCTCTAGAACCATTCCTTCACCTTTAAAGGAAGAGGATGTCAAGAATGTTGCAAGAGTTAGAGACATTCTGTATGAATGGGCACACATAACATCTGGCCCAAGATAGAACTCAGTATTTTTATTCTTGTTGCTACTGTGTTTCTAGACTATCTGAGAAGATTATTTCATATCTTGCAAAGGCAATTTTCCATTTACATTGATGAAAGTGCAGAATATATGTATGGGTGGGTGTGTGTACATAAAAAACACCACACATATATACATATCCATTTTTACACTTACAAGCTAAATAAATGGGTTATTTTAGAGTTAGATTATTATAGGTCATAGGTAGAAATCAATGTATAACAATCTGACTGATTTCTTCCATTTTTAGATGATAACCTGTCTTCCCGAAAGACTCAGGATCTTCTTTGAAGTGTTCATGGTTTAATATCCTCTTTCCGGAAGTTTGGTTTCCAGAAATGACTGACTCAAATTCTTTGCATATAGGAGCTGAGTGATATGTTGAGTTGAAATTTAAGAAGAGTTAGTTGAGTGCATAATCAAAACTGACTTTACATCTGAGAGAGCCAAGGCAAGCTGTGTATTCCCTAGCCAAGCTGTATATTATCTGACTTTAATATTATTGCAATTTATCATATTTACTGATTTTCTCAGGTCAGTGCAAGAAACTGTTTATCTGGTTAGAAGATAGCAAATGAAGAAAAGTGAGGAAAAAAGGGCATTTTTATTATATTTATCCTCACCCCTTTTTTGAAATCTAAATGAGGATTCAATTTCTTATACCACCCGAAAGCCTCTGCTCTGAAAACATAATCTGACAAACCTGAATTTTATAATTGGGAACTTGAATGGCAGGCTGTCCTGCGATTTATTTTCAAATAATGGACCAGAGAGACCACTTGAAGTTGCATTAATAATGCTTGTACAGCGTTAGAAGTAGGCCTCCCCTGTTATTGGTACTTGGGTTTACTTTTGGCAGGACGAATCAAATAAGTGAAAACTCTTAATACTGTTGCTTCCATTAATCGTATCTTACCTCCAAGAAAAGTTTTAATATAAGTTAATGAATGCAGGACATGGCTACTATTTTTTTCATTTCACATGTTTTGAAACAAGTGCCAGAAAGTCTTTTTTTTTTTTTTAATCAACACTTTAAATCAATGTCTCACAAACATGCATACTCATTCTTCCCTCTTAGACACCAAATCAAAGATTATGAGTCAAGGCATCTTCTGAATAGAGGTCAGAACTATATCTTTTCAAGAAGAAAAAAAAAATTCATGAAGAATTTGTCCAATGTAGAAATAGGTGATTTGGATAGATTGGTATATAATTTACATTTCCTAGTGTCTAGGAGTTTATGAATAGATTATGTACTCCACTAGGTTTATGGGTTTTTAAGGGAAAAGACTGTACATTTTACTGTTTGTTTCTTTACTAGAGTACTATAAAGGGATTATAAAAGGACTATTCCTTTCCTTTGATCCTAGGAATTATGTGTGTTTCACTTCTTGACAGTCCTATTGGCAGTGACAGGTGGATGTGAAACGAGTATGGAGTTGATATGGAAGGGACCCACGCTTGTTCACATTTATGGAGGTTGCTTGTTACTGCTTTCAAATGGGGTTTACCAAACCTTAGTGCCACAGTGGCATTATATGAATGTCTGACTGCTCACAGAGTCATTGCCTCTTGTGTTATAGGATGAGAATTTTGATTCCTTTGTCTCAACTTGCATCCGTGCTCTGTCCAAATCCAAATCCAGTCCCTTCCACCTCTACATGTCTTGAGATCAGTCTCTGGCCAGGGTTGATTCCCTGATGTCTAAACCACAATGATGTCCGCGGTGGCCTTGCCTTTCCAGATTCTTCCTTGAAGTGGCCATAAAGTCATAAATGATGATACCATTTTGAGAAAGCATTCCCATTGCTGAATCTAGTGCCTTTGTTTTCAAATCAAGAGATAGCCTATGGAGAGGTGAAGTGTGTTAGATCACACAGTTGTTAGATCAAGAGGCAGTACTTGATTCTGGGCCTCCTTACTTACAGCCGTTTGCTATGTGTCCTGCTGCCAGATTCAGCTGTGAATAAAGCATCTTTGTTCTTGTCTTGGTGACATATCTGCCTTCTTAGCACTTGACATCAGACTAACTTAAAAATTTTTTTTCCCTTAAAATCTTTGAGTCCTTAGGCAAAACTCACTTGACATTCCTTGGTTTCTCCTTTGTGATGTGTTGGTTCTAGGCCAATGGTCCTTAGACTTTTAGTACCTGGACACAAAACTTTAGAAAACCATATATGCATCTTCTCTAATTTGCCATGGCAAGAAGTCCCTTCCGTGCCATAATATCATTTTGAAAGTAAACTGAGATCCACTGTTCAAAGGACATGCCAACACCTTCCATCATACATGCAGACACTGGCATTCTTAAATCTCTTCTTTTCCCTTTGATGAATGACCTTCCATTTATCTCCACCCTCAGCATTTGAAATTGCAGTTCAGTAGTCAATGAATTAGTGACAAGATGACTCCCTCCTTCAGAAAGTAGGGATGTACTTTGGAACTCTGGAAAGCATGTAGGTGAATTATAGAACTTCCTCGAAAAGTTAATAGAACAGGCCTTTGATTCACTGGATTGCTTGGAAGATAAAGCTGATAGTTTTTTCAGAGTACCAAGTTCCAATACTAGATCTGAGACTTTTATATGCAAAATAAATAAGAATTTTTGAAGGACACAGAATTTGTTTTAGTGGAAAGAACTAGGGCTTTCTTTTCATTTAACTTCAGGTTAAATTCTATTTACTCATTTGAACAGGTTCCTCAGTCTCTCTCTGAATTTAATACTTCACCTGGAAATGGGATGATGCTTACATTGCAGGAGTGTTCTGAGGATTAGCAATGAGATGGGTTTATTATCCAGGAGGTGCTGAAAAGTGGTGGTGCTTATTTATTTGTTTTTTGTTGTTGTTGTTGTTATTAATATGTAGAGGCAAGCATTGTGAAATCAGTGCTACACTGATGTTGAGGTTCCCAGATGATGGGAATACCAGCTTTAAAGCTCATTTCTCCATTACTTTGACCACAATTCAGAGCACCTTTAATATTGAGCTTCTATTTTTGTTGATATGGAGATTATATGGAATAGTCTTGGCTCCAGAGTAAACATGGATTAGGGATTTGTTAAGAAAATTCATGGTATCCCTTTTTGTATTACTGATAAGTACAGGAGAATCAACAAAGTTTGTATTTTGAGGTTGGAGAACTGAATATGCATTTGCTTTTCCTGAATTTGTTCTTTTCTTTTCCCATCCCATGGTTAAATTCTCTCTCATGCTTATAATGCATTCTACATTTGGAGTGCTGCTTCATTCCTACTCAGAGCTGTAGTCTTTGAGCTGTAACAGCGAATCCAAAAAAACTAATATAGAATCACAGATGGTGCAAATATTTGAAAATAGGTAAATACAATCTAGGATTAGCTGCTTGGGCTCAGAAATGTCAGCTTCGTATTGCTTATTGGTCACATAAGGCACTTTTAGTTAAGGGAAAACCTAGGACAAAAGCATCATGATATAAAATTGCTGTTTTGGAGCTACGCAACATAACAAGCCCATAATTGTTATATAAACTCTAAAATGAGTCACTCTGTAACAAGGAAAGGTGTTTCAGAGAGGTCACCAAGTACCAAGGGGTTATACAGGGGATAAAAATTAAGCAGATATCATATCATGGAACTGCTGTATAATACCATCTGTTGACCTTCATTTAAAGCCATTTTTTTAAATGGAAAATATCCATTCTTATGGGTATGCTGTAGGTAGGCACATATTAAATGACCTGAGCATGGGAGCGAACAAATTGCCATCATAAAATCCATAGGTGGTGATTATTAATTACATGTGCTGTGTGTCTCTACTTCTGACTGAGAATTTAAAACCATACAGTCTTATTTTCCTTCGGTTTTGCCTTTTTAAGAGATGCATGTTTTTTAAAGGATCTTAGAACCAATCATGGTGACTAAGTCACCTGATTCACTGATAAGATAATTGAGAATGATAAAGGATGACTTGTTCAAGGTCACACCAGTGATGAATTGGGTAGGTGGGAAACCAGAGCCTCTCCCTCCTAGGTTGGGAGTTGGTATGAGACTCACTCAGTCATCAGGATCATAGGTCATCTTTGGTTGAATGTAGTGATATCAGATGAAGAAAAAGTAGATGAGAATTAAGATGGGAAGTTTCCAGCTATTTTGAAAGTTTTTTTTTTAATTCAATTTTGTTTCCAGGCAGATTTAATAAAATTAGATCTATTATATAGATTGTATCTGGACGCATCAAGGAGCAGGTGGTTACATGTGTAATGGTAGGATGCAGTTTACGTTCTCTGTAGTCTCTCATTTCTCAGATGAAGTGGCAGAGATTAGGAAGGGCTACTGTAGATCATATGTGAAGGTCTGAAGAATACAGCACTGATTTCTCTCAAAATACATGTTCACAAGTAAAAAATCCTGGCTCTCATATAAATATACAGTGAACATATGTCAAGGATTTACCTTATTAATAAAGGAACCATGAAGATGGTAAAGCTGGTTCAAAGAGCATTTCTTTTTTTTTTTTTTTTTTAATTTTTTTTTTCAACGTTTATTTATTTTTGGGACAGAGAGAGACAGAGCATGAACGGGGGAGGGGCAGAGAGAGAGAGGGAGACACAGAATTGGAAACAGGCTCCAGGCTCCGAGCCATCAGCCCAGAGCCCGACGCGGGGCTCAAACTCACGGACCGCGAGATCATGACCTGGCTGAAGTCGGACGCTTAACCGACTGCGCCACCCAGGCGCCCCCAAAGAGCATTTCAAGGAGAGAGATTCATATAGTCACTCAGGAAAGGAATAGTGTGCAATGTTTGCAAAATCAGATACACAACTGGTGAATATCTGACAACACTTAAATCATAACTCTTATGGTTATCTTTTATAGCAGACAGAAATGTTTTGCAACTTACCTATCTTTTACAATGAATGTTTAGGTTTAGATTGCAATGTAAAAAGTAAATGGTCAAAAGTAAATGGTAAGTTTAAGACAGGTGTGTTTTCCTAAAATTGTATAATCTTTGTGTGGGCCAATTGGACAATGACTTAGCCTGACATTGAAAAGATAGAGATGCAGTGATACTTAAATTTTATTTCCAAATTCTCAAAAATTTTCTTAATATCCCCTAACTCACAAAAATGGTGCCATCTGGGTCTACACTTGATGTCACAGCCAACTTCTTAAGCAATTTTATCAAAGCTGTCTCTAAGCCCCTTGGAGCTTCAGGTGTCAGATCTGATTCACCTGCAGCGAGGGCCTGGAATGCAGCCAGTCAGCCAACACTGTCTGTCAGGTTCATCCCAACAAATTGGTCCAGGTGCTTTTGAGGGACGGAAGACAACAACTTGGTAATTTCAGAGAGCTCTTTGTAGAAAAGATGAAGTAGAATAATTGCACGCGAGGTGGTGAAAAGCTATTCTTGAAGATATAGCAAAATAAGGTTCAGATCGAGTTGAGTGGTGGTGGTTGTCCCTAGGAAATGGCCGCTTTCAAAGCTGCACTTAGGAGGAGATACCATACCCATTCACACAGTCTTAAGACCCGCATTAGTTTCCTTCCCTTGATGCTCACTTTCTTTATTGCCAGTCAAGAAATGTGCATCTGTGAATATCTGGAATTCTACCATGACTTTCATTGTTCCTTTGAAGGTGACCTAGGGGCGGTAACAGTTTACGTATGACTTGAATGTATTTGTCTCTCTGTGATGCTTAGTATTGAGAATTTATATTTAGGGGCCATAGAAAATGAGGACCTTAGGAATGTGAAGGGGTAGGGACAGGAGGAAATAAACGTGGAAATGAGTCTGAGAATCTCAAGAGAGAATCATGGTCTGCACAGGAAGCAAGCTACTTAACAGGCCCTCTGTTTTTCTAGTCTGGGTTTAAAAGGGAAAAAAAATAAAATGAGTTTTTGTGTACAGAGTGCAAAGAGGTTTGTGAATAACTTGGGGTTTAAACAATTTTATTGCATTATTGAAACTTATTTTCCTGAAATATCTTTTACTAACTACAGGAGACTTTTAGATTGGGTAGTACCTTCTGGAGTGGTAAAAATGTTCTATATTTGTGCTTTCCAGTGTGGTACTCATCAGCCACATGTAGTTACTGAACACTTGAATTATGGCTAGTGTCACTGAGGAACTCATTTTCATTTAGTTTTAATTAAGTTTATTTATTTATTTATTTTTAAATTTACATCCAAATTAGTTAGCATATAGTGCAACAATGATTTCAGGAATAGATTCCTTAGTGCCCCTTATCCATTTAGCCCATCTCCCCTCCCACAACCCCTCCAGTAACCCTCAGTTTGTTCTCCGTATTTATGAGTCTCTTCTGTTTTGTCCCCCTCCCTGTTTTTATATTATTTTTGTTTCCCTTCCCTTATGTTCATGTTTTGTCTCTTAAAGTCCTCATATGAGTGATGTCCTATGATTTTTGTCTTTCTCTGACTAATTTCACTTAGCATAATACCCTCCAGTTTCATCCATGTAGTATCAATAATTTAAGTTTAAATAGCCATATGTGACTAGTAGCTACTGTATCATTTCTAGACCTTTGTTTTTCAAACTTGAGCATGCATAGAAGTCCCTTGGAAATAATATAATGTGGCAAATTTTAACCCAGGGAATCTGGAAGGAGGTCCAAGATTCTCCATTTACAACATGATGCTTTTTCTGTGGACTGTGCTCTAACTAAGGCTTTATTTCCCAACAGCAAGATTATTGAATTTTAATTTATGGCTTTACCTAGTCTGACCCCTGTCATACAAGATAAGTCTGGTGGCCTATAGCAAAATTACGAAGTATAGCTGTAGAAATATAAAAGGAAAATAATTTTAGTCATAAAATCATTGGCATTTTTATTATAACTAACAGCTAAAATTTTGTGTAATATTCCTGTATACCATGCAGAGGTCAGGTGCCTGTATCTCATTCATTCCTTACCATAAACTCTATGTAATAGATACTACTTTTATTCCAGTTTTACTAATGAACAGCTGAGAATCATATCATATTAGCTATCAACTGCTTCCCTTTATTAAGTTGAAATTACATGATTTGATATTTACATGCTCTTAAATGATTTAAATTATATAAATGATTTGTGGCTGATCAATAAATCATAATTTGATTCTCTTTCATAGATAATAATAGTAATAGTCAGACTTGTAGTTAATGTGATAATCCTCATCAGAACTTGGCACAAGTTAGTATTGTTTTCTTATTGTAAAGATGAGGAAACTGAGGGATAGAAAATAATTTGATTAGGGTTACATGATGTCTAAGTGGCAGAACAGGGTTTTGAATGCTGGCTATTTGTATATATAATTTAAATCATTTAACATCATATAAATATCTAACAAATGATTTAACTTTAATTTAATAAAGGAAAGCAATTTGCGGTTGTTATGGTACATATGATTGTGACCAAAAGGATATTTTCTCCATTTATGAGCTTTTCTACCTTGGGAATCTCTTATTTTCTCTGAACCTCAGATGCTCATTTGTAAAACTGTAATAAAAGTATTCAATTTGTTGGCATTCACTTAACTGCTATATGTTAATATATAACATATATAGGCCTTTATATAACATTGGTCTCTCTATGAGATTCTTTTAACATCTTGAAGAGAGGTTAGCTTCCCTCCTACCCCAAGCATTAGACTCAGGAATAGGTGCCAGCATATGCCATCCAAAAATCTGGTAATAACTGGTGAGCATTTCCCAGTGAGTAGATAAAAGGAAAGGGTCTTTTATTATCACATTTCTAAAGGCAGGTCTATACTCTATGCCTCATTCATGTTAAGGAAATGAGACATTTAGGATTTTTGTGTTTTCTGTATGAATAAGGAAGATTTTGTGTTAGTAGATGAATGAATGGTACCGTGGAGCAAAATGTCTAATAAGGGACAGGACCCAACATTGTGAAAACGTGATTTCTTGTAATTTCATTAAGGGATATAGAGACTTAATAAGCAATGGTGAGCACATATTGTGCTTGCATTTCCTTATATCCTGTGGGATTTACCTCATTTGGGAAATGGGAGGCACCTGTTTAAGGAACATACTAAACTTCATTTGCATCTCATTTGCCCTGGAAAGGCTGTATGTTGCTGTCAGTCACAATTACTTATTCTCCTAGTGAAAGGGAAGGAAAATAATAATAGTTGAGGAAGATATGAAGGGCTTTGGCCTTTGCAGACTCCTTTTTTTTTAATTTTCCCAGAAAAATTACTTCAGTAAATTATAAATTCATGAATTTTTATGTCCCTACCACCTCATGTAATGAAGAAGCTGAGAACCATTTCAAACTCAGAAAATTGATTTGGTCAAAATATTCCCCTTGTTTCCACCAAGTACTACTGAAAATTATTAACAAACACACCAGGAAGAAAAATGGTAGTAATGAAATGTTTTTATTAGGTCTTTAAGGATGACCAAGCCTTCCAAGACTTCAGCTACTTTCAGAGGAGGAATTTTTGGTTAGAATATTCTTAACAATAGGAAAAACAAGGCTTACTTTCCTTATTTCTTTTAAGATTCTGTAAAGATTACAGAGGTATTTAAAAAAGCATCTTTTCTCTGAAAAATTTTAAAGAACAATCAATTTTTTACAATACACCTGGTGAACTATGCTAGGACATACTTAGTAGCTGCTAATCTTTAAACCCCAAAAAAAGCATTTCATTTCTAAAGATTCTGGAAAGTCAAACTACTGAATGGCATGTGGACCAAGCATTAGTCATAGATCAGATCAGGCATTAATAATCCTTGGTGTTCTGTTTGGGATATTAGAAGAAAAATGGGGTCTCAGTTGAGGGGAATGCATTAATGAAAACCAAACAAGCCTCTTATAATTTCTTGTTTTAAAATCTCTTTAAATGACCCAGATATAAAAGGCATATGAAACAATACCAGAAATATTCCTGATTTCATGTTGTAAAGGCTGAATGAATATGACTTAAAATAAACCTTAATATGTTAATAATTACATATTCATAAATGAAGGCCGGTAGTGGTACCATTGGTTGTTCTTATTGTTGTTTTTCAATATTTGAAGTTTATTGTCAAATTGGTTTCCATACAACACCCAGTGCTCATCCCAACAGGTGCCCTCCTCAATACCCATCACCCACCCTCCCCTCCCTCCCACCCCCCATCAACCTCAGTTTGTTCTCAGTTTTTAAGAGTCTCTTATGCTTTGGCTCTCTTCCACTCTAACCTCTTTTTTTTTTTTTTTCTTCCCCTCCCTCATAGGTTTCTGTTAAGTTTCTCAGGATCCACATAAGAGTGAAACCATATGGTATCTGTCTTTCTCTGTATGGCTTATTTCACTTAGCATTACACTCTCCAGTTCCATCCACGTTGCTACAAAGGGCCATATTTCATTCTTTCTCATTGCCACGTAGTACTCCATTGTGTATATAAACCACAATTTTTTTATCCATTCCTCAGTTGATGGACATTTAGGCTCTTTCCATAATTTGGCTATTGTTGAGAGTGCTGCTATAAACATTGGGGTACAAGTGCCCCTATGCATCAGTACTCCTGTATCCCTTGTGGTACCATTTGATTTTATCACATGGAATCAACCCTCCTGTGCATTTTAGCCCAACATCTCTTAGGTTGGACCTATTGCTTTTCCAAATTAACCTGGAAATCTTAGGTCAGATAATGTAAGTATGGTGAAACAGGGTGATTTGTCAGGTTGTCTGGGTTCCCCGGCCCCTGGATGTTACTGTGTTCAGTGGCACAGCACACTTTCTGGTCCTTCAGACTGTCAGAAGAGTCTCATGACATACCCAATGGATAAGTGATAAACTTTGCCCCTTGAAAATTTTAACTTTATAATTCTGTTAATAGAAAGTTGTGTATGTATATAGACACTCAGAGTTATGCACCAAGAAAGTTCCTCTAAATTAGTATGGAGAGAATGTTTTTCCTATTTACCTCAATATCATTGGAGCTTAGTGTTTATATTAGAAGAAGAAGAAGAATTAATATATTAGAAGTGTTTATATTAGAAGGTAACCTCAGGCCTTCCTGGTTACAGTTTCCTTCCTTCCTTCCTTCCTTCCTTCCTTCCTTCCTTCCTTCCTTCCTTCCTTCCTTCCTAAGTAGAGAGACTAGAGACAATAAAGAAGCAGATAAAAATCACTTTTTTCCTTCTGAAAATGTTCATCATTTAACAAAAAACATCTCACCTTTATTTTGATTTGTGAATACAGAAAATTTAAAAGCCATTTTCTAACGTGAACTGCCTTACGCTAAGACCTTGTGAGGCACATCTGTTTCTTTTATCCTAGACCTTGAAAAAACAGTATTCAGACAAATAGTTTTGCTGCAAAAATTCTTCAAATGAGCAGCTTTCATTGTTTTTAAGAAGTTGCAGAGAAAAGTCTGGTGAATTATTGTGCTAACCTGAAGGCATTTAAAAGTATCTCAGGCATAATTCTGCGTTGATTACCTATTACTTCATAACCCATTACTCCACTTTCTGGCTTAAAACAACAGCTGTTTCTTTTTTTTTTTTTTTTTTTTTTTTTTTTTTGTGTGTGATTCTTTTGGTCAGGAATTCAGGAAGGGCTTCATGACAGCTCTTCTGTTCCATGTGGTGTCATTAACTCCACTGAATTCAGCTAGTAGCTAGACTAAGCTGAAAGGCAGAGAAGGCTTCATTCATGTCTGGTACTTTGGTGCTGCTTTACATGGCCTTTCTCTCTCTCCACACAGATAATTTGGACTTCTTCACAGCATGAGTCTTAGGACTTCTTACCAGGTGGTTGTCTTTCAAAAGGGAGCACTCCAAGCAGTGAAAGCAGAAATTGCAGATCTCTTAAGGATGAGCTGCAGAAGTTTCAGAGCTTCTCTTCTGCCACATTTTATTTTATTGGTGAAAGCGAAACACAGGGTCAACCCAAATACAAAGGGGAAAATCAACTCCTTGTCTCCATAAGAGACATGTAAAGAATTTGTAATCATCTCACATCTACCACAGACTACCAAAGAACAGAAAAAACAACAGAACTATATCTGGATATAAGTATTCACTATATGAGCGTGTGGAGAATTTAAGGTGTTTAAATGATGAAAATATTGTAAAGATAAAAGTGGTGCCATGGTGTCAATGCTGTACTTGGCCATAATCTGTCAATATGACAGATTTAGAATGTGAAGGCAAGTTATAACTGATTGCAAACAGTCTTAATGCAATGGTTCTTAAAGTATGGGAATTTATATTTTCATTGTAAAATGGAAATATATAAAACATTCACCTTTATCTAGGTATAGTCATGAAATATATTTATTTGGGAATAAATTTAATGTACTGCTTGGTTGAAAATACAGTATGCTCTAAATAAACTTTTAACTTCAGGGAAATTATGACCATCTAGAGTAATTTGGTGCCATAAAGGAAAACATATATCTAGACTTCTGAGAAGGTATACGTTATAAAGGAAGGGACAACATTGTGCACAGAAGTTGGTTATTATGGCTATAAAGTTACTTTGATTCTGAGATATAATTACTTTAATGAATTCTGCCCCTGTGAAATATTTTATGTTGTCACATTTCATGCTGGATGAAGTAACTAAGCTGAGATTCGTATGTTCCAAAGGTTTCACATAAAGTCACAATTTTCATAAGAGAAAATGATCTGGAACAAAAAAGCTTTGGGGTTTTCAGGAATGCGATAGAATTCTCTGTGGAGTAACTTTTTTTTTTTCAATTTATGAAATTTATTGTCAAATTGGTTTCCATACAACACCCAGTGCTCATCCCAAAAGATGCCCTCTTGAATACCCATCACCCACCCTCCCCTCCCTCCCACCCCCCATCAACCTCAGTTTGTTCTCAGTTTTTAAGAGTCTCTTATGCTTTGGCTCTCTCCCATTCTAACCTCTCTTTTTTTTTTTTTCCTTCCCCTTCCCCATGGGTTCCTGTTAAGTTTCTCAGGATCCACATAAGAGTGAAACCATATGGTATCTGTCTTTCTCTGTATGGCTTATTTCACTTAGCATCACACTCTCCAGTTCCATCCACGTTGCTACAAAGGGCCACATTTCATTCTTTCTCATTGCCATGTAGTACTCCATTGTGTATATAAACCACAATTTTTTTATCCATTCCTCAGTTGATGGACATTTAGGCTCTTTCCATAATTTGGCTATTGTTGAGAGTGCTGCTATAAACATTGGGGTACAAGTGCCCCTATGCATCAGTACTCCTGTATCCCTTGGGTCAATTCCTAGCAGTGCTACTGCTGGGTCATAGGGTAGGTCTATTTTTAATTTTTTGAGGAACCTCCACACTGTTTTCCAGACTGGCTGCACCATTTTGCATTCCCACCAACAGTACAAGAGGGTTCCTGTTTCTCCATATCCTCTCCAGCATCTATAGTCTCCTGATTTGTTCATTTTGGCCACTCTGACTGGCGTGAGGTGATATGTGAGTGTGGTTTTGATTTGTATTTCCCTGATGAGGAGCAACGTTGAGCATCTTTTCATGTGCCTGTTGGCCATCCAGATGTCTTCTTTAGAGAAGTGTCTATTCATGTTTTCTGCCCATTTCTTCACTGGGTTATTTGTTTTTCGGGTGTGGAGTTTGGTGAGCTCTTTATAAATTTTGGATACTAGCCCTTTGTCCGATATGTCATTTGCAAATATCTTTTCCCATTCTGTTGGTTGCCTTTTAGTTTTGTTAATTGTTTCCTTTGCTGTGCAGAAGCTTTTTATCTTCATGAGGTCACAATAGTTCATTTTTGCTCTTAATTCCCTTGCCTTTGGGATGTGTCAAGTAAGAAATTGCTACAGCTGAGGTCAGAGAGGTCTTTTCCTGCTTTCTCCTCTAGGGTTTTGATGGTTTCCTGTCTCACATTCAGGTCCCTTATCCATTTTGAGTTTATTTTTGTGAATGGTGTGAGAAAGTGGTCTAGTTTCAACCTTCTGCATGTTGCTGTCCAGTTCTCCCAGCACCATTTGTTAAAGAGACTGTCTTTTTTCCATTGGATATTCTTTCCTGCTTTGTCAAAGATGAGTTGGCCATACGTTTGTGGGTCTAGTTCTGGGGTTTCTATTCTATTCCATTGGTCTATGTGTCTGTTTTTGTGCCAATACCATGCTGTCTTGATGATGACAGCTTTGTGGTAGAGGCTAAAGTCTGGGATTGTGATGCCTCCTGCTTTGGTCTTCTTCTTCAAAATTCCTTTGGCTATTGGGGGCCTTTTGTGGTTCCATATGAATTTTAGGATTGCTTGTTCTAGCTTCGAAAAGAATGCTGGTGCTATTTTGATTGGGATTGCATTGAATGTGTAGATAGCTTTGGGTAGTATTGACATTTTGACAATATTTATTCTTCCAACCCATGAGCACGGAATGTTTTTCCATTTCTTTATATCTTCTTCAATTTCCTTCATAAGCTTTCTATAGTTTTCAGCATACAGATCTTTTGCATCTTTGGTTAGATTTATTCCCAGGTATTTTATGCTTCTTGGTGCAATTGTGAATGGGATCAGTTTCTTTATTTGTCTTTCTGTTGCTTCATTGTTAGTGTATAAGAATGCAACTGATTTCCGTACATTGATTTTGTATCCTGCAACTTTGCTGAATTCATGTATCAGTTCCAGCAGATTTTTGGTGGAGTCTGTTGGGTTTTCCATCTAGAATATCATGTCATCTGCAAAAAGTCAAAGCTTGACTTCCTCTTTGCCAATTTTGATGCCTTTGATTTCCTTTTGTTGTCTGTCCACTCTCACCGCTGTTGTTTAACATAGTGTTGGAAGTTCTAGCATCAGCAATCAGTCTAGCATCAGCAATCAGACAACAAATGGAGTATCTTTTTAAATTGTTCATGTCCTCCTTAGACATGTAGTGCATGAAAACTACCCTGTTCTCAATGATATAACTTTTTAAAATGGGCTCCAATACCAAGTGTAGATACTTTTGTTTATGGTATATTTCCCTCTTTATGATAAATTTCCCCTTTTTTTACCTCTTGGATCAAGTGAAAGTTATTTAACTAAGGGAGTAGGTAGGAAGGTGCTCTCAGAAGATTGCTGTATTTCCTGACTTGATGGGAATTTCCTGTCTTGTGCTCCCCACTCCTCCATACTGCCTGATCTGCTTGAAGTACTGCTTCCTTACCTCCAATTTCTTTATTTTCAGGGAATATGGGAACGTAGAAAGCCAGATGTTCTAAGTGGTGAGCTTGACCACCTGCGAAGAGCAGCTTATACCACATAGAGCACGGGCTGCTGCAAGTCCTTTTAGGAAAGTGAAAAATTTTAAGCCCCAAACATACCCACACACATTAACTAAGGAAAAAGTCGTCACATACTTGAAGATTTTTCTTGGTATGATAATGTATGACCTGTACCACTAGTTGTGACCACATTTTAACCCACTCTTACTTGAAGCAAAAAGAAATTAGAGAAAAATATTATGATGTCATTCTACCCTAAAATGCCACATAAGAATTATCTCTCACTTCTTAGAGATGGGTTCTTCCTTTAACACTCCAGAAAAGAAACCCTTTCCTCCAAGTTGGTTTTGACTTACTGTTCCTTGGGAATAAAGTTATCTGTAGCATTTTAAGCATCCCTGTCTTGGTGGTTTGGGCTAAGTGCCCTCCAGCTGTAAATCCATAGAACCTTTTCTTGACTCTGTCATACCGTGAAATTGCTTGTTTACTCGTTTCTCTCCAAATAGCTACATTTCTTTTTTTTTTTTTTCAACGTTTATTTATTTTTGGGACAGAGAGAGACAGAGCATGAACGAGGGAGGGGCAGAGAGAGAGGAGACACAGAATCAGAAACAGGCTCCAGGCTCTGAGCCATTAGCCCAGAGCCCGACGCGGGGCTCGAACTCACGGACCGCGAGATTGTGACCTGGCTGAAGTCGGACGCTTAACCGACTGCGCCACCCAGGTGCCCCTAGCTACATTTCTTAAAGACAGTGACTGGGTTTTGTTAATTCTGAATCATCAATGGGGAGGTTTCCAAAATATTTGTCAATTTGCATTTGTAGTAGAAATGCTTTGAAGGAAAGGAATCTGGCATTTAGGAGAGGGGCACATGGCAATGTTTATTAAGCTGATTAGTATTTATAATAGCTCCCAATCTGTGGATCAAGGGTACTAGGCAAAGTGGACTGATGAGTCCTGGATGAACTCATTGCAACAGGTGGAATGAATATTTAGTCTTTTGGTATATAATCTCATAGAGAAAATCTATGGTGAGTTGTTGCACAGCAGGAGGATAAGAGCCTCAAAAGCTAGATCAAAAGAGTTTTAAAGCAACTTAGAAGAGCAAACAGGAGAAACAGAATCCAGAAAGTACTAGGCTGGGAGGGGTATGTGCCTCATGTGAGACCCCAAAAGTCTCTACGGAGGTAATGCCAGTTGGAGACTTCCTGTGGGACCAGGCAGTGAGCCGGGTAGCCAGACTTACAGGGGTATATTGCAATGTTAGTTTTAACTTCAAATCCAATCAGCTTCTTTGGAACTGAGGCCCAAAGGGTGAGGGAATAGATAGCTCAATGACTTTTCTGCTAAGCAATCACAGAGTCTGCAAAATCTAATAAGAAAAATGATGGCTACAGGGGTAAGACCTATCCCTAGTGACATCATGGGTCAAAAAGGAAGCAGTACATTAAACTCATGTCCAGTTATCTGAATGGTATAAACTTCAGCTATTACTATTTTTTTCATCATAATATAGTTTATCTGGATGAATTCTTGTGCTACTTAATTGGGGATTAATGGCACACCGAGCTGACCCTGCTAGCCTACATTGGTAGGGTAGAAGTAGAGGAAATTTTAAAAAGAAGAAGAAAAGAGAAGTTGTGTGAACATCTGTAGATGATCCTTGTGAAGTTGGATTTCTTCTATTTCTTAGAATTTTACAAGATGATGGTAGCCACAACCAGGGACTTGACAAGAGTAGCATTGTCTTTGGAGGCTGCCTTTGAGACATGTTCCCATTTATCACAACTTCACAGAAGTCATACATGGGAGAGCTATAACGGGCAATGCCAAGCCAGCAATAACTAATGGCCTGGGCTAATATTGGTCTTTGAAGTACTTGGATATTAATAAAAGTTAGATAAGAAAGGCAGCTATTTATCTCTTCACCCAATATACTTGCAAACATTTGTACAAGAGATAGATATCCTAATGTAAACATTTTCTGCCAAACACACTGTTGGAATCTCTGAATTGTGACAGGTGACAGCAGGTTGCTTTAAGTAATTGCAATGACACCGAATAATCTAGTAGGAGCTATTGTTATCCAAAATAATATTTCCTGCCAAACAGTGTTAAGAAAAAAGATTAACACTTTAATAATGCATAATGTAAAACTCAAAGAGAATATTGAAAACCTTAAAGGATACTTTATTGCCAAATTTCATCATTGTTGGAGAAAAGTTATGGTAGTCTTTTGTTGTTATGTTTATTGAGTGATGAAATAAGTTACAGTAGGAAAAGAGCATTGCTTGATTTTTTTTTTAATTTTTAGAATTAGATCAGGACTATAAAATGTTATATCACAGTTGGACTGTAACTTTTTGGTTCTCTTAATTTTTTGTAAAAATTTTATTTTTAAGTAATTTCTACAGCCAAAATGGGACTCAAATTCCCAACCCCAAGATCAAGAGTTTCGTGGTCCACTGATTGAACCAGCCAGGAGCCCCAGGTTCTTTCTCTTATAAATGCTATGACATTGTTTTAAAAGTATCCTAAGCTTAGAATACCCAGCATATTAACTGGATTGTTTCAAGGGTTTGCTTTAATAGATAAGGAGGGGTTTTTTTTCTTCTTTTTTTAACTTTGCTACCAGACACATTCAAGGGATGAGCCTCTGACCTGTTTGATGGTGTTTGGAAGCTGAACTACATTGTATTGGGAGAAGTTAAAGTCAGGGAGTTAAATTATTAACATCCATTAACATATATTTAGAAACTTCAGAAATAAATGTAGTGACAAAAGTTTTAAAGTATTATGAAAGACTACTAAAAAAGAACTCATGGAATATTAACTACTGTTTTACCAAACTCATTTTGCAGAAAAATTATCACTAGAGTCCTGAAAATTGAAAAAAAAAAGTATGTAAAATTTGTTATTAATGAGAAGTATTTTAACTTTATCTCAATTTATATTGAAGCTGCAAGCATGTTAATTTCTGTAGAAAATTGCATTAAGAATGTATGGTTATGTTAATTATGATTAAACAAACCAAGAGGAAAATAACACAAATATAGATATTTAATGTTATCTAATTGGGCATAGATGGATGTGGCTCTAATTCAGTGTAGCAGGAACTCAGGGAAGCTAATTTTAACAAAGGGATATAATTTGGACAATTTTACATATGTAGGTCAGTATACTTAGAGGTAATCACTATAATTATAAACCTGTTAGTATAGATTGTAATGCAAGTATGTTCGACTGGAGTTCGTCAGGAGGTATCCTCACTTTTGTGGTGAAAAATATTAAAATTAGTTTCAAGAATAAAGCTGATTACAGTACAACAGAGCAACTCCCCACCACCTTTACCTTGTAATAAATATACCCTACATTATTGTGTTAGTTATAAACTTAACAAAATGCATTAATTGGTTGAATTTTTTAAAGTCTATTATATTAATGTAATTATTTCTAACTCTTTTGCAATTAAATAGAAATTTTCTCTTATTTCTTCCCCTGTTCTCTCTCACCACTTAGCAATTCCACTGTTTTTTATTATCTTATTTGTGGTTTTTGTTCTCTTTATTGGTTTTATTTAATTGTAAACTCATTTTTACGTGTATATTTTTCTTTGTAGAGAGAATAAAAGTATATTTTATATGGTTGGAACAACAAACATTTACTGAATGAAACTTATGGACCAGGAACTGTGTTAATTGCTGGATTTACAGCTTTGAAGAAGACATGATATAACTCTCAGAAGCTAAAGCAGAATAAAAACAGATATACACCAGCACAATAATATGGTGACTGTGATCAATATGCAAAGGATGCTATGAGTCCCTTGTCAAAGCTTTGCTTAGCTCATCCTTGGTGGCGGGTAGTGGAATCAGTGAAGTCAGAGGACGTGACCTTAGACTTGAGACTTGAAACATGGTCAGGAGATAAAGGAGGGAAGGAAGAGGATGGTAGCCATTTCAAGAGGTAGACAGCACCACGCACAAATTGTACACATCCCAGTCATTTGGTACTTATGGGGGAATTACAAGCAATTTTATGTGACTGTCATGTAAAATTCAAAGAAGTGGTGTGAGAGGAGGCTGGAGAAGCGATGTCCCAGAAATCATTGTCTTTACAGGATATTCAGAGCAGCTTGGGCTTTAACCTAGAGGTTGTGGGAGGGCTTTAAGTTGGTGACTGACATAGTCAGTTTTGGATGTTTCATTTGGCAGCAGTATGCAGGATGGACTTAGGGTAGTAATACACTAAGGTAGGGAGTCTAGCCAGACTACCAAAAAATTCAGATAAGATAATAAAACACCTGGACTAAAATTCTGATTGTAAGAAAAGAACATAAGAGGTTGAAAATATAGTTTTAATTCATCAGGCCTTGAGAATCAAGTAGAGTGATGTGTCATCAAGCTGGATATATGAATAAGAACTACTTTAGGGGAATAGCATGAGACCAGAATACCTCCAGATTTTTAGCTCTGTTGACTTAGGGAGGTGATGTGAAGACTCTTCAAATATAATGGGAGAAACAAATACAACTGAGGACAAAGTTGCTTTTGATATGTGAATTTTGAGATATTTATGGACATTGTTTGGCTGAGATGAGATTAAATCTTGAAAGAGGGAGGAAATAAGACATAAATTTTGGAGCCATCAGTATATAATATATATGAGTATATGTATATGTGTGTGTGTGTATATGTATGCACACACACACGTACATATATATAAACTTGAAAGTAGATGGACTTAGGTTTAGTGTATATAATGAGAAAGTGGTGGTCAATGAAAGATCCATAAAGGAGAAAAATCTAATGGGCAGATGGAAGAACAACAGTGCTCAAGGCCACCAACATCCTGTGGCCAGAACAGTAGGAGGAACAACAGGATAAGCGCATCGTGGAACCCAAAGAAGTATGAGATTTCAATGACAAAGGGAGAGCTTCAATGTTAAAGATAACAGAGAGGTCTAGAGTTGGAATCGTACATTTTTGTAGCATTTTGGGAAGTACAGGCAAAAATACCGTGGGTTGAAGCATGAGAAAGAGCAGATGGGAAGTAAAATTTCAAGAGTTTTGCTGAGCACGGAAGGAAAAAGACTAATGAGACTGGAGGAGGCATGGGATTCTGATTTCTTGGTTTTAAATTTTGTTTTCTATTATCTGTGATTTCTCTTATGTTTTAGAATAAGGAAAATTGAAAAGTGTTTATCGGCTACAGGCAGAGTCAGACTAATATTGGGGGTGTGGGAGAAAAAAGGATAATTAAGGAAGCAAGGTCTTGGAGTAATGTCAAGTAACTGGATCATTCCATGTAAAGAAAAGTCCAGACTAAGATCTAGACACTTCATTAAGGTTGTGAAATTTTCTTTGAATTTCACCGAAAGGAAGCATGACTCAAGTAATTTTAAGCCAGCTGAAATTTATTAAGAAAACAGGGTGTACTTTATTGTCTCTTCAGAAAATTCATGGACTGGGTCATAAAATACAGGAAACTAAAGAAAATTGAGCGCTAGAAATCTGGTACAAAAACAGAAATGCAAATGCTTCCTAACTATACATAAAGATGCTTATATTCTCTTATAAAAAGAAATACAAATTGAAACTAAACTCAATGCCAGTGATGACTTTTTGGATTGTCAAAAATTGAAAAGTTTGGTAATATGTATTGTTGACAAAGCTGTTGGAATTGCCGATAGAAATGCAAATTGGTACAATTTCATATGGAGAGGAATCAGGCAGTATCTAGTAAAATTATGCATGCTTTTGCCTTTTGACTCAGCAATTCCATTTTAAGAAATCTGTTTCAATATATATTGGCAGAATATGAAAAAAAAGTACACCCAAGGCTATTCACTGTAAGGTCTATTTATAATAGCAGAAGACTGGAAACAATCCAAGTTATCTTTACTAGTATTGTGATGCATCTATACAAATGCAGCACTTTGCCTTTATAAAAATGATTAAAAAAATGTATCTATTACTATATTACTATCTCTACCTACCTACTTATCTACCTCCCTCCCTCCCTATCATAACACACAAAGTGGAGAGATGTATATTACTATTTTCCCAAGGACAGTATGCATTTTCTTGAGTAAATGATGCATAACATAGTTACATATACATGTAAATGTTCATATATTAACATAAAAGCCTAGAAAAATAAATGCAACATTTAGAAATATTTACCTATAAAAGCAGTGCCTGGCTGGTTCAGTTGATAGAGCTAGACTCTTAATCTTGGGATTATGAGTTCGAGCCCTACATTAGGTGAAGAAATTACTTAGAAATAAAATCTTAAAAAAAATTACCTATAACATGAAGAGGGAAGTAATGTAGAGGGTAATTGGAAGATAAGTATATTCTTCTTTGAATGTACATTATCTTGTAGTAATGAATTTGGATCTCTAAATAATTTATATAATTTAAATGACAGTTTAATTAATAATGGAATCCCTAAATATTAAAAATATACTGATAGATCTAAACAGGTATTTGGTAGGTTATGTGGCTACACAGAGAGAAGCTGTTCCAAGTGATTTTTAAACAGTAATTTGAATTTATGCGCTTAGTGGTATATCCTAAATCTAAATCTATTTTGAAAAAAAAAACTTTTTAAAATATAGAAAATAACTATTTAAAAAATACAACTTTTTTAGTTATATTTTTTGAGTATTGCTGCTGTTATTCTGTGGTTCTGTGTATGTAACATGAGCTAGGCATTATGCTATCAGATGTATGAATGAAGAAATCTGACCAGGACATTCTTGGCTCTTTCTGTACTGCTCTCATAAGAGCCTGAAGTGATTGTCAAGCCATCATTACCTTCTACTTTATAACAGGCTGTGAACACTTGCTGTAACCTGGATGGCTGGGGACCAGAATCGGCATTTATGTGTGAAGTTTAATACACTAATGCAAGATGTTTAATATAATAGGAAATTATGCAGTGTTTCACATTCTTGTCACTTAGTCTTGGCAGAGGCAACATTCAGATCCCCTCAGGAAGACAGCACTTCCTAAGGAGACTTCACTGTGTTATGCATCAGAGGAGAACTGTGTTGGTCAACTTCCTAGCGTTGAGTTTTGCTCTCTGATCAATCTAAATGGGGGCAATATGGGATGCAGATTTGAGGGGCATTTGGTGCATGTTCATCATCATCAGCGAGTGAGCAAACTTATGTTGAAAAAGCAGCATGTAATTAGAACATGAAGGGTGCTCTGTAATTCGAAAGCTTGTTTCATACCAAGGAGATGTTGTAGCAGATTCTAATTCTAACTCATGGCGGCTTTCAAGATGGACATGTCTTTAAGATCATATGATCATTGTCCTCATGTTTTATCATTGCTGTGTACTCTTAAAGATGTTACAAGTAAACGTTATTTATGTTCTAGTGTGGTGAAAAAGACCACCCCCCACATACACATGTAGAGATGAATATTTTGTTAGGTTTGCTACTTGTTTTGCACATTTGTCTTTTAAAAGTGTGAATATATTTCTAGATACTACTTTGAGCTTATGTTTCAAAGCTACCCAGTTATTTATTTATGCACTCAAGGAGTTTACATGTTTTCACACTCTCACGTCTACTTATGTTAATGTGTTTATGTGACTGCTGTATCATTATAGACACTGGTTTTGGCTGTGTATGACCAGAAGTTATTACAGTGTGTTCTACAACTGAAGATTAGGTAATAATACAAACTTGTGGGACCTTGATTTTTCATATAGATGTGGTTGGTAGCTTCTTGAGGCATCGGCAGAATTTTTAAGGCTGCTTCTCCTCTGGTTTTGTTACACAGAATTCCTTCCCTTAATTACCCTTGGCCGTGTGTTTTGTGGCACTCCATCCTAAACAAAGCAGCGGGCTGGTACTCCAATTTTCTCTCGCTTCTCTTTCACATTTACTTGTGTACCAACAAACAGTAGATCACCTACTTTATTACTTCCAGTTTGGTGAAAAAGTGAATTTGCCATGACAACCAAGTATTTAATGGAACAAAAGCCTAGATAAAGAACACATCTTGAAAGGAATACACAGGAGCAATATTTCATGCCAGTCTGAGGTGTTTTCAGCATTGAGGAAAAAAAATGTGTGTCATTGAAGTGCCATTTTTTCAGGGACCAGATGTTCATTTTATTTATTAATTGTGGACAATCCATAAAGCATAGCAATATTTTTCCTGAGATTTCTCCCTATGGTTTTCTAATTTATTTGAAATGTAGAAAAGAAAAATTTCAGCTGGCGCTGAAGAATTAGAGTTCATCTTACGTATATTTGAACACTGGAGCATATTCTTCCCTCTGATGTCAAATGTTTAACAGAACAAATTAATGTCTGCTTTGGTGACTTTGGGATCTGCCTGCTTCTCCTACTGGAGTTTGTGTTACATTGATAGTAACCTACTGGGTAGTTGTTCCTAGTATATTTAAAAATGATTGCTATAAGATCATGCTTACCTTAAACACACTTGAAGTAATTGGAATTTCAGAGATTCCTGTAATGAAATATATTTGTAATTTGTTTGGTGTTGACTCACAGTAGCTAAAACAGAAGCTACGTTAAAAAAAAATCCTATTTCCCCTCCTTTTAGTGGGTAGCTATCCCTATGAAAAAAAAGAACACCATTTAAAAGATTGACTTTTACATTTATTATACCATAAATGAGAAAGATCAAGCAAGACTTCTGAGCATGTCCTCTTGGAGATTGTTAAGGCATGCATGAATCTTCATAGAGCTCTCTGTTTTTGCCTCCCACTTTACTCGAACATATAGAGGTGTGGATATGGTAAACAAGTTAACTGTCCTGAAGAAGAAGCCTATCAGAGAATATTTGGAAGAAAAAGCACAATAAAACTGAAGCATAAAGTTGAATGTAACCACATGCAATGGTGAAATACGTGGAGCTGAATAGGGTAGAGCTTCCTGTAGGGAGTTGCTTTATTCTAACACTGGAATTAAGTCACGTCTTGAACACGGATATACAAGGCTTAGCCTAGCAGTGGTGGGATGGTAGACACTATTGCAGGTAAATATGACATGGACAAACTTTAATCATGGCACATACTGGAGAAACAGGAGACAGGAATAAATGAAGTTGGGGATATGAACTCAAACTTACTTTAGGAGAAACAAGAACGGTTTCACTTCATCGGTGGTCAAAATATCACTACTGAAAGGCAGTCAACTTTAACCACTTTAAGTCAGTGTAATTCTACTCAGAATTCAAATTTTAGGCTAAGAGATCTTACTGACTATATCTTCAAGTGGTTTGACACCTTATTTTCTCTGCTGCATTTAAAGACTACCATAAACCGTCAAGAGATGACTTGATTCATAGCCAGAATTTAGGATGTTGATAAATCTTGGCCATAAAATTTGAACGTTGACCCAGTCTACATCCCATTTGAATGAAGCAGCAGGACACTGAGGTCTTGAAGTATGCTTATGAAAGTGAATATTCTATGGCATTTGTAGTTGGCGTGATTCAGAATTCAACTGGGTTCGCTGCATAGCATGTGTCTACATTCTTTAGGATCTTATTTCCAAGTTTTGTAGCACTCCCCCAAGAGTAATTTTGCTAATATGTGGTGTGTTTATGATCATGATAGATGCTCTCATTTCTCTGTGATATGTAATAGCTCATCTATGCCATGCCTTTCTCTTTGAAATATTTGCTGAGACTTGCTAATTGATTTAGTGCAGTTCCTCTCTTTTTCTATATTCGTCATTCACTGTACTTTCTCATCACAACTTTGTGGTCACGTCAACCTCATTTGATTGAAAACGATACATATAATTTCATGAAGATCAATTAAAATAGATATGTCTATTGTAAATGATTGGGCTAAGACTTAAATGAGCTATCCTCAGCCTAAAATCCTTCAGTTGTCCCTTATCTTGCTCAGAGTAAGAGCCAAAGTTATTTTAATGATTTATAAGAACTGTATAATTTAATGCCCTAATACTTCTCTCCTGAAAATATAATACTCATCTCTTCAAAAACTCTCTCTTACACATGCCGTTCAGCTTTTTGGTACTGTAGGTTGTGGGGAAGTTACCAAACTAAATGTCTGCAGTCTGTGTGTGTGTGTGTGTGTGTGTGTGTGTGTGTGTGTGTGTGTATGTGTATCTGTGTACTCTCACATCTGGAAGATATTCACCACTTATGCCACTCTATACATACACCCTGCAATTCCTGCTTTTCTTCAGATATGCCTTTGTGCTAGCTGTTCCATTAATCAGGAATTATCTTCTCTCAGATATCTTCATGGATTTCTCCCTCAGCTTCTTAATGAGTTTGATCAAATTACTTCTCAGTGATTCTGTCCCTTAAAGGATTTGTTTAAAATTTCACTGCTTTCCTTCCAAGCAGTCTTTATTTTTCTCCACAACACTTTCTAATATATTTTACTTATTTATTCTCTTTGATTGTATCCCTTCCCCATCCACCACAGAACATATGTTCAGTGAGGACGAGGAGTTTATTTTGTTGTTGTTCCTTTTTTCCTATTAAATCTCTAGCACCTAACTCAAATTCTGGCATGGAGTAGGCATTCAATAAATGCATGGTAAATGAATGAATAGAAACATTTTCTAAATCGGAGCCTACCATTACTGCTGCCTCTCAAGTAGATCTTATGATGGAAAAAGATGGAAAAGCCCTTCTTACTTTGTCTTGTAACCAGAAGCCTTTGACTTATTTGAAACATTAAATGGAACCAGATTCTAGTTCTCTATTTTTCATCTTTAAATTATTTTATTCCATCTAAAGACATGCAAGAGACTAATTGTGGTGTTATAGACAATAATAGTAATAAGTACTAGTACTACTAATAATGGCTAATATTTATTGAGGACATTAATTCTCAGCCACAAGTTTTAATTGAATCATTAACAAATTTTAACAAGTTAATAAAAGCACTAATTTTTAACAAATTTAGACCTTTTGATAAGCAATTAGGTGATAATTTTATTATGCCCACTTAAGATATGATGGAAATCAACCAGAGACCTAGAGGAACTTCCCCACTGTTAGACAGCTGGTAAATAGTAGATTCCAAAGGCGGCTGGGAGGCTCATTTGGTTAAGTGTCTGATGCTTGATTTTGGCTCAGGTTATAATCTTACAGTTCACGGGATCAAGCCCCATGTTGGGCTCTGCATTGACAGTGCGGGAGCCTGCTTGGGATTCTCTCTCTGCCTCTCTCTCCCTCCCCTGTTTATGTTCTCTTGTTCTCTCTCTCTCAAAATAAATAAACATTAAAAGAAAAAAAGAGAGATTCGATTCCAGATACCAAATAAGTATCTGTCTCAGAGTCCACGCTTCAGCCAGCATGCTCTATGGCCCACTGTTAACCACTACCTTAGTTAGTGAGTCTAGCTGGGAGGTTGCACAGGGCCCCTTAATCTCTTCGTTGTTTATTTATGTGCTTCTTTGTATTTATTTGTGTTTTATACTTGGGATCTCATGTATATTTATATGTGGGTTTTACAAAAGCCGTATGTAGTATGGAGGTATCAGGGTCAGGTAAGTTCTATTGTTATTATTATTATTAAAAAATTTTTTTTTCAACATTTATTTATTTTTGGGACAGAGAGAGACAGAGCATGAACGGGGGAAAGGCAGAGAGAGAGGGAGACACAGAATCAGAAACAGGCTCCAGGCTCTGAGCCATCAGCCCAGAGCCCGACGCGGGGCTCGAACTCACGGACCGCAAGATCGTGACCTGGCTGAAGTCGGACGCTTAACCGACTGTGCCACCCAGGCACCCCATATTATTATTATTATTTTAAGTTAGCCCTGGGAATCAAAAACTATTATACATAACTATTAAGTTGTTGTCATCTGACTTCTTTTGTCTTCCGCACTGAAGGGATCATGCTTGATTAGTCATTTGAATGTCTAGATGTTAGATTTGAATGTTACCAATACCTGTGAGAACTTTTTGTCCACACACAGCCATGTAACTCTTTTTTTATTCTAATAACATATTTCCTTCCTAGTAGTATTTGAGGGGAAATTTGTGATCCATTTCGGATCTGACCTTTTCTTGGCTCTGGTGTTTGTTTTGTCCTCCTTTTGTGCCCATGCCCTTTTCACATTTGTATCACTGTTCATAGCACTGTGGGCTTTGAAATTTGCATTTAGACTAAAAGGTGATTTAAAGGAAACAGTCATTATGTTCTGGCTTCATTTTCATTTGTCATCTTCATGGGATGGTTAAAAATATCTGGATTTCATAAGGCGTATTTCACAGGTTGTAGATCTGAGTTTGAGACCATGTCAAATAGTATGTGAGACCCTCTGCTTGACACTTTTTGAGATCAAACACTGTCCTAACACCCACAGTGTTTTAAAATAAGGCAAGAGGCTGGCTTCCTACATAGCTGACCTTTAATCAAGAGGAAGGATATAAAATGTCTCTAGAGTGAAATGATTGTATTCCAAACTTAGACTACATAGACATGACACCGGCTCTGGGTCCCATTGCTATTTCTGTGCATCAGTTGTTGCATTTGAGGAGCAGAGTACTTTTTGTCCCCCCACAGTTCATCCAGTTTGAAGCAAGAAAATTGAAGAGCACAGCCAAACAAACTGCCTTTTCCAGCTGAACTCTATCTTCTCTGACAGATGGTTTGGTTGGGCGTCTTTTCCATCCAGAGCTGAGCTATATTTGAAGAATGAAAGCATTGAGAGACATCATTTGTTGTATAGCAGCAGAGTTTCAAATAACCATTACTACCACCAATCTCGGCTGTAATTCTTAGATTTTCACATAGGTGTACAAGAAGCCCTGTAGTGAGATTAAACATTTAGCTAATTTTTTTTCCAAAGTCATTAAGCACCTAGCATTTAATCTTTTCTATAAGCAGATTAAAAATGATGGTTGATTAAGTAACAACAAAGGAAGATTCATTCAGAAAAATTGTGACATAGTCGTTGGTGTCTTGGTGGAAATGACTAATTTATTATGCAGAAGAATGAGACTTTATAAAAGTATTATTTCCCTATGCAGGTACAGCACTTATGAAGGGTATGGAGTATCTGTTTACTTTGCTGATTTAATTCTCTCTCCTTTTCTCTAGTCAATGCCTTTTTTCTTAAATTTTTTAAAAATTTTTATTTTTGAGAGAGAGAAAGAGAGAGACAGAGAATGAGTGGGTAGGGGCAGAGAAAGAGAGAGACGCAGAATCCGAAGCAGGCTCCAGGCTCTGAGCTGTCAGCACAGAGCTCAATGCAGGGCTCGGACTCAAACTGTGAGATCATGACCTGAGCTAAAGTCGGAGGCTTAGCTGACTGAGCCACCCAGCCGCCCCAATGCCTTTTTTTCATTTTGGCAAAGAACACCTCACCTAGGACTACTTGTGGAATACAAGGGCCAGGCCCTAGACCCTTTTTCATCCTGTCCTCATGTATCATGACTTCATTATTCTTTACCTGTGACTATTTGAATCCTTCCACTTAATGAGAGTTTATTTTTTATACTAATTTAAACTAAAATGCTACTGACTGACTTGCCTACTATATTTGCATTTTCCTGAGGGCTTTTGAACTTTATCCTACAGAAATAATGCTGATAGAGGGGGAAGTAGATGCATAAGTCATTTGTTAGGAAAGGGAGAAAACCGGGAATTAATATTTGGAAATAAGAGTTGTTCCTCAACTCATAGAATTTACCTAGTCCTAGTTGAGATCATTGTATTAATCCTACTAAGAAATGGGAACTCACCCATTTTAAACTCTAAAAGAATTTCAAAAGTTAAAGTTAAAAAAAAGACTACTTAGATATTATATCTTATCAGTCCTCACCTAAACATATCTCACATTTTTCAAACAACAGAGCCCTTTTGGTGGCCATGTTGGAGATGGTTCAGATTTTTCATGTCACTTCTAAGTGATGAAGTCTTAAGCTAGGATCTACTTATTGTGAGTGTACATAAACAGCATTGCAGGTGAGTCCAAGAAAAGGAAACAGGAATAAGTCCTTGGCTGGTAGACCATTTCTTTTCAGAGGCCCATGGTAGTCTTCAGTTGTATGGAAATCCTTTTTTTTTTTTTTTTTAATTTCTCTATGCTCAGTCCCAGTCTTTCCCCAACCATTGGAGTCATAAGTGAGTAAAAAAATGCTTGATGTATCTTCAGGAGCAATAATTTTCCATACTTGGAATTTCTGCCAAATCCAGAAATCTTGTGGTTAAAAAACCTTATTTGAAGAAGGAACATATTAGGGAATTATAGCATGAGAATGTCTTTCATGTCCCCTTACATTAGTGTCTTTCTTCAAAAGGTAGTGCTCTCATGTCTTTGGATGTGGCTCCTGTGTTAGGAAAGATCCTAAATTTTATGTTAGTGTTTGTATGTTCTTAAAAAATGCTTACTACCAAGGCTATTTTACATTTGATTGAAACTCAGCCACACCTTCATAATTCATTTCTGGAAATGAATTCAAGAAATAAAGGCCACTGATTTTAAAGTCAAGCATATTTCTCTGACCTAGAAACTTAAGGTACAACCTTTTCTGGTTTTTCACTAAATGAAAAATACCTCCTAATTGAGAATGGGAAAATTGTGGATTTGTGGACCTGAACTGATGTCAGTTTTCCGATTAAACACCCTTGGAATTTTAAGCTCATCTACTTCAGCTTCCTATTGATATGTTTTTGTTGTTGTTATTGCTTTGTTTTGTCTTTAATTGCATAGCTTCCATCTAAGTACTTCCAGTGAACGTTTGCCTCTTTTTCTTTTTTTTTTTTTTCCCTAGGAAGTCTATATCTCTGACAGTTGTATTTATTTGGGAGTATTCATTCTTTTAAGTCTAAATTGGATTTCTTATAACTTTACTTCTCCTGTTTCCTACAACTTTACTATTCCTATTTCCTCTGTCTTCAGAGGAAGTCTGTCGAGTGACACTTTCTGTGATGAGGTAAGAAATATTCTATATCTGTCCAGTACTGATAGGTGGCTATTGAGCACTTGAAATGTGGCTAGTGTGCTGAATAACTGAATTTTTATCAGATTTTAACTACATTAAATGAAAATTGTCACACATGGCTAGTAGAGTGGCTGTAGAAACCATGCTTTCACCAGGGGCGAGGAGAAGAAAATACATTCCCTTGTATTACTGCCTCACAGGCAATAGACCACACACAGTTTTTTCCCACAAAATTTTGAGAAAAAACTTTTAGTGTGAATGGTTATTTTTGCATAGAAATAAACGCATTAGGAAGTTTTCAGTATGTCCAACTCAGGTTTAAAGGATAATCAGTAGGATATGGTAATGGATGAAGGGAGAGATGGGTAGGGAAAGTATGGAAGGAGGGATAGAGAGGGCATTAGAACAAACACACAGGGTCAGTAGTTTGACTACCCGACAAAGCTCATGTTTTCCACAGGAATGGATGGGTCTTCAGTACAAGAAACAGGGTTGACTTGCAGGCTAGGCTTACCATTTTTTTTCTACTCATCCTTCTGATTTTTTTCCCCCAGTTGTTGCCAGTGTGTATAAATTCTAAGATTTCTCAGATCTCTACTGAAGTGTCAGGTGTGTCAGTGTGAAAGTGCTATTAAGATGAGGAGGTGGAGAGCCATGCACGTATATGCTTGTCTTTGGCTTTTGTAGGATTGCTCTAGAGCAGTATAGCAGTTTTCCTGCTCTGAAAAAAAAAAGGGGGGGGGTTGATGATAAACAGAAATACACACACACACCACCATGGAATTAGTACTTTACCTTTGGCCTCTCATATCTCTTTTTTTTAATGTTTTATTGTAATGATGTTTTATTAAAAAGATCTCCTATCTCTTTTTGAACTGCTCTGTGACCTACCTGAACCTCCTTGTCCAAACACAATATTCATTATACTCTGTATATTTTGTCATGTTTGCTTCTGGTGAAATATTTTTTCTCCTTATCCAACAAAAATTCTTTCTTGGCCTATTGAAGTTTACCATAATTATCATAGTAAAGCAACTCATACTCAGATGTGGATAGATTCTCTAGGTTAAGAATCAAAACCATAGAAAAATTTTATTATTCAAATGAATGTCTAACTAGTGAAAGTCTGCAGGAGCGGGTGATTTTAAGTAGAAAAGATTTCCCTTCCCTCCTAGAAATTCTCTTCACTTTTTCTAATTTGGTCTGATTTTAGATTACTTATTTTTAAAAAAGCTAATTAGTGAAATTATCTTCTACAGTTAAAAATCCATTATGCCTTGTCTACCTGCCTCTGCTTAAAGCTATGCATAAGCTGGTGGTGACCAGTGACCACTTCTAATTTAGGCAAGGTAGAAAAATGAGTAGTAAGAAGATAATTTAAATTACTCTAGGGAAGTCTTTATTCATGCATGCACCAAGAACTGGCCACATGTCTGACATTGTCCTCAGCATTCAAGGAATTAAAAACAAAAACAAAAAAACAACAAAGCAGCTGACAGGAGCAATATATACCCGTAGGTCTTTGTAGATCCAGCATGCAATTGTGGTGAATTCCATGCTAGTAACAAAGAATAATCTACTGAAACTTTAGACAATGACAGGACTTGCCAAAGTATTGTATTCACATATGCTAATCTGCAAACAACCCACAAAGCAGGTATTACCACCTACATTTTACACATGAGGATCCTGAGGGTGAGGGAAGGAGCCTTTATGGATGAAACCCTGGGCCCCGCCCCCGGCTGCAGGAACAGAGAAGAAAGTATCCACATTCTCAGGGCAAACAGGTCATAAACGAAAGAGGAAGCAGCTCAGTTTCTTCTCCCCGACTCTCCTGTCAGAAAGTGAGAGCTCCTACTCTGGGGAGTGGTGACTCCATCAATGAGAGGAATACAGACAGGGAACAACTTCTCACTCCTGAAGGAGACCAGTGTATGCTGTTTCTTAATGGGACTATGAGGGCAAGGAAATGTCCCATTCCCCACCCCCCCACCCCCCCCCCCCCCCTGCAAGTGACTGGGCTGCTTACTGGATGTATTAGTCAGGTAAATATATTAGTGTGAGATAATGTAGTAGATGCCATAGGAAACCAATTGTACTTGTTAAGGAATCTATAACACCTTAAATCTGTGTTTTCTAGTATGTTGTTTATAAGTATTCTCGGATCAAGAGTCTCATGAACAAAGAGTTCTGTTTGTAAATACACGTGGGAGAAACTTCCTATTCAATTCTTCCTGTTCAATGTTCTGAAAAATATTACAGTGCAGAATATATTTGTTTTTGTTTACAATAATTCTTCTCACATTTGACCATGGAACCCTGTTGGGTGTTTTTCCTTTTCTAAAGTCAGCCTATTAACATGTCATTTCTGAAGAACACATTGAGAAATGTTTCATTAAACTAAAGGAATGACTGAGGTAGAAAATTTAGGCAAAATTAGGTATCATAGTGAGATTAGGGAAACATTTTTCTTGAGGTGGATTGTGGTCAAACATTTTGTTATGCTATTCAGCTAGGTTTCCACTTCTGTTTAGTGGTGTCTTGTATGGAGAAGGTTGAATTCTCTAGTTTTCTGGGGTAATGGAACCAGTGGACTCTTCATTTATTCTGTAAATGCTAAACAATGTTAAATAAGAATGCTCAGGTTCAGCATGTGCATGTTATTTACTTAATCTAGATGCAAGCTAGGTTCAAAGAATTATGTGACATGAATAAACCAGGTTGAAGGTGGTATCTCTCTAACAGTCTTCAAATATGTGATCATAAGATTTGTAAAACTAGAAAGAGAACGTGACTAAACAAATATGATTATGGGAAAATTTTCCAACTACCAAGAAGTGTTTTGTTGACTATTCCAGACTTTTCAAAGTGCTGTAACTTCAACATTCGAACCTCCTTTTTGTGTGCATAATAAACATTTCTGCTCTGTGTAATTTTAACTAGACTGAAGGATGCTTACACTTTCCAGATACCAGCTGTTGAAGCAGCAACTTTCAAATGATTTTGCAGATCGGCAAACACATTATATCATTGTGGGTTTTGCAGCTGTCTCTTCAGTTAGGCTTGCTTTGCTTTTTGCAGAGTAACTTGTGTACAGTCACAGAAGAGTATTTGTTTTCCTCCAACAGTCTTGGCAATTAGTGCTTTCCTATCTCCAGTTTTCCTTCAGCGCAATAGGTACTCTGTACTGTGAACCATGTACAAACCAAGGTAATGGCTTACAAGTTTTTAAAGAGCAATTACCATAGAAAAATAAAGGAAAAGAAAAAGAAAATGTTTTTTCCTCGTTTGAGTCATTTTAAAATTGATAAACATTTGAGCTGCTTTGTGTTTAAGGCACGTTGCTAAGTGTTTTACAGCCTTTGAACAGTTAATAGTATAAGTTAGTTGGATCAAGAGTAGATGGGAAGGTTGTTCTAAAGAAAAATTCTGGAGGTGAGAGAGTATTAATGTTTTTATGCAATGGAAGGAAATCCAGTGAGGCTAGAGCAAAGAGTCCAAAATCAGAGTATCTCAAGGTAAAACTTGGAACACAGCAGGTAGATTGTGGAAGGATTGTTAAGGAGCTTGGCATGGAGCCTGAGGTAATGAAAAGCCTTTGGAGGGTTTTCAGCAGGGGATACCAAGGTCAGATACATGTTTCTAGGTGAAGATGACTCAGTATAGTAAGGAGGATACATTGGAGAGCCAGGCTAGGTTTAGGGAAACCCTGGGGATGTTACTGCTTCTTATATTACAGTGGATTGACAAGAAGGGGGCAGCGGAGATGGAGAATCCCAGGAGTTTTCTTAGATGCATCTATCAACGGATACATCAGTTATGAGCTAAGGATGATAGAATTTCAGGGCTAGAGAATCCACTAATCTTAGCCCTTGGTTTAGGATGTGGAAACTTAGTCTCAGGACAGACAATTCAATCACCTTGCTAAAACTTGAGGGCTTGTTAGTGGCAGAGCTAAAAACAGACTCCATGTCTCTAGGGAAGCTTTGCTTTCTATCACCTCTCCATTGTGATTTTATTTTGTATTTTATTACCTTCATTTAGCCTTAACTGCATAGTATTGAGTAAAAGAGTAATTTCTTTTAATATAATTATAAATTGCTAGAATGAGGTACCATTGCAAAGGGGAAATGTTTAATGGCAGCTGCCTCCGCCTCAACCTCTTGCTATTTGACTTTGCGCAAAGTGTTCATGTAGCTCTAAAATCTGCTTTATATTCTGTACTTTACCAGTCTCACTTATCTGCATTATTCAGGAAGCATGTATTGATCACTACCTACCTGTGTTCCAGGCACTATAGTAGGTGCTTGGTGTACACAGTGACTAAAGCTCTGTCCATGAGGCCCTTGCATCATCCAAGTGTGTAAGCCAGCAGGTGAGAGGAAGAACTACTTGCTCTGTGGCTGCAGTCACAGGACTTCCAGCTCTTTCTTAGGAGTTAAGAACAGCTTCCTGGGCTTGAGACTTGATTAAGGGAGGTGCCCACATCACAGTTTCAAATTGTCTGGAAGTGAAAGTTTAGGAGGAAATCTACCAATGAAAATAATATTCATGTTTTGTTTTTGAACCCGACACTTCTGATTGGCTGTGACATATTTATTCTGAAACCCTTTCTGGGATTGGCTTGATGGTCAGCAGATCAGTTCTCAGACTAGAGAACAGAGCCATTGTAAACTGGTACCATGTTGAATTACTCGATCCAGAACTCACTCTTCATTTGTAAAACTGATACTCATTTCTGAGGCATTCCTTTCTATCCTAGACTATACCATCCTGATCCTAAGGAGATATCCTTGATCTTGTATACTTTTACCCAACTGTAAGCTGTGACTGAAAGCAATCCTTCTCATCATAAGGAATACATTAGTGCCCTCATAAAACCCACATTCTATCTAAGGGGCCAAATATGCTTCCATACAGAACTTGAACATCTTGGCAGAAAATGTACCTGCTTATACATCTTACATTCAGTACTCACTCATTCTTCAGTTGCTCTTATCAGACACATTTTACTAGCAACATTTAAGATATGCACATTTGTCTTAACATATATTTGTATATATAATATATAACATTAATATGAATATATATTTATAATGTATAATATGATATTTACGTGTATGTGTTTGAAATATTCTACAGCTAGGTTTAAACATGAAAAGTCTTGATATGTGAAATTGCAATAATATCGTCAGTTGCTTTCTTGCTAAAGTAATCTTTATTCTATGGCGTTGGCTTCTCTAGTTTTGCTTTATCACTTTTTTTTTTTTTTGGTCCAGTGTAACTTTCTTCTTTTATACCTTGCTTTAATCATTTTGCTTTTGCTCTTGCTAGAGCAAGCAAACACACCTCTGGGCAATGTTGGTTTTGTAGCTCAGAACAGCAAAGCAAAAAAATAAGTAATATGGTAACTGTAAGGAAGGAACTATGTCCTGGAGATGAATTCATGGCAAAGCAGATGCGCAAAGAAGCTGCTGCAGGGACAGATGTCTCAATGTTTCTACTTCACAGATTTAGTGACACTGATAGTAACACAGATTTAAAAGCACTACGTTTCTACAATATATTCATCACAGATACTAAAGATACGGAGAGGAAGATTAAATAAATCCAAGCAATATCAAAAGAAATACGACATTTATATTTTAATCAGTTTGTTTATTTTGCATACAGCAATCCACAACTATTTGAGCAGTGACGTAAATCTGATAAATCTGTACTTCAAGGATTAATATGTAACTTGACGTGAACAGTACTATTTATTAGCTTTAGCATCAATTTGCTAAATTTGTGTGCTATTCAGAAAAATGAGTTGCTTAGTTTCCTTTGTGGATCTTACTAATGTTTGGCTGCCCTTTTGCTTTAGATCACAACATTTCCAATGAAACTATATTGTTTTTGAAACTGTATTTTTTAAAATTAATTCCAGTGTAGTTAACATGCAGTTATATTTGTTTCAGGTGTACAATATAGTGATTCATCAATTCTCTACATTACTCAGTGCTCATCAAGATGCATGTCCTCCTTCATCCCCTTCACTTATTTCACCCAAGCGAGCCCCAAGCCCCACTGGTAACCATTACTTTGTTCCGTATACTTAAGAATCTGGTTTTCAGTTTCTTTATTTTTTCTTTTGTTTTGTTTCTTAAATTCCACATATGAGTGAAATCATGTGCTATTTGTCTTTCTCTTAATTTTGCTTAGCACTGTCCCCTCTGGAACCACTCATGTTGTTGCAAATGGTAGGATTTAATTCTTTTTGTGGCTGAGTTATATGTCTTATATATATCACATCTTTATCCATTCATCTATCAATGGACACTGGGTTGCTTTCATTGTTTAGCTGTTTTAAATAATGCTGCAATAAATATAGGGGTACATGTCTCTTTTCAAATTAACATTTTTGGCTCAAATACCCAGTAGTGCGATTACTGGATCATATGGTAGTTCAATTTTTAGTATCTTGAAGAACCTGCATATTGTTTTTCATAGTAGCTGCAACAGTTTGCATTCCTACCAATAGTACTTGAGAATTTCTTTTTCTCTACATCCTTGCCAATACTTGTTATTTCTTGTGTTTTTGATTTTACCCATTCTGATAGGTGTGAGGTAATATCTCATTGTGGTTTTGATTGGTATTTCTCTGCTGATGCATGATGTTGAGCATCTTTTGATGAGTCTGTTGGCCACCTGGATATCTTCTTTGGGGAAATGTCTGTTCATGTTTTTGAACTGTTTTTTAATTGAATTATTTGTTTTTGTTTTTTTGTTTTTGGTTTTGTTTTTTGGTGTTGAGTTATATAAGTTCCTTATATGTTTGGATACAAACCCTTTTTCATAATTGTCATTTGCAAGTACCTGCTTTCATTTAGTAGGTTACCTTTTAGTTTTGTTGATTGTTTATTGGGCAGAAGCTTTTTATTTGGATGTAGTTCTGATAGTTTATATTTGCTTTTGTTTACCTTGCCTCAGGAGACCTATCTAGAAAAATATTGCTACCACCTGTGTCAGAGAAATTACTGCCTGAGCTCTCTTTAAGGATTTTTATGGTTTCAGTTCTTACATTTAGGTCCTTAATCCATTTTCAGTTTATTTTTGTGTGTGGTATGTAAGAAGGTGGTCCCATTTCTTTTTCTGCATGTTGCTGTCCAGTTTTTCCCAACACCATTTGTTAAAGAGACTCTCTTTTTCCCATTGCATATTCTTGCCTCCTTTGTCAAAGATTAATTGACTATATAATTGGGAATTTATTTCTGGGCTGTCTATTCTGTTCCATTGATCTATGGGTCTGTTTTTGTGCTAGTACCATACTGGTTTGTTTACTACAGTTTTATAGTATAATTTGAAATATGAGATTGTGATAACTCCAGTTTTGTTTTTCATTTTCAAGATTTCTTTGGCTATTTGGGGTCTTTCATGGTTCCATACAAATTTTAGGTTTGTTGGAATTTTGTGAAAAATACTGTTAGTATTTTGATAGGAATTGTTTTGGGTACTATGGCCATTTTAGCAGCATTTGTTCTTGCAATCCATGAGCGTGGAATGTCTTTACATTTCTTTGTGTGTCTTCAATTGCTTTTATCAATATTTTATAGTTTTCAGATTATGATGGGTCTTTCACCTCCTTGGTTAAGTTTATTCCAAGATATTTTATTATTTTGGTGCAGTTTTAAATGGGATTGTTTTCTTGATTTCTCTTTCTGCTACTTCATTATTAGAGTATAGATATGAAATGGATTTCTCTTATTGATTTTGTATCCTTCCAACTTACTGAATTTGTTTGTCAACTCTAGTAATTTTTTGATGGGGTCTCTAGAGTTTTCTCTATATAGTATTTTGTTCTCTGCAATTGGTGAAAGTTTTACTTATTATTTATCAATTTGGATGCCCTTTATTCTTTTTTCTTGCCTGATTTCTATGTCTAGGACTTCCAGTACTATCTCGAATAAAAGTGGTGAGAATGGACATTTATGGCTTGTTCTTGACCTTAGGGGAACAGTGTTTCACCATTGAGTATGAGGTTAGCTTTGAGATTTTCATGTATGGCCTTTATTATGTTGAAGTTAAGTTCCCTGTAACATGCTTTTCTGGGAGTTTTTATCATAAATGGATGTTGTACTTTTACTTCATCTATTGAAATGATCATATAGATTTTATCCTTCATCATGTTGATTGATTTCTGAATATTCAACTACCCTTGCATCCCAGGAATAAATACCACTTGCTTACAATGAATAATGTTTTTAATATATTGTTGAATTCCATTTGCTAATATTTTGTTGAGGACTTTTGCATCTAAGTTTATCAGAGGTATATATTGACTTGTAGTTTTGTTGTTTTGTTGTTGTTGTTGTTTTTAAGTGTCTTTATCTGGTTTCAGTATCAGGGTAAAGATGGCCTCACAGAATGAATTTGAAAGTTTTCCTCCCTCTTCTAGTTTTTGGAATAGTTTGAAAAGGATAGATTTTAAATCTTAATTAAATGTTTTGTAGAATTCACCTGTGAAGGTGTCTTGTGTTGGACTTTGTGTTTTGGTGAATTTTTTTAAATTACGGATTCAATTTCACTGCTGGTAGTCAGACTATTCAAATTTTCTATTTCTTCTTGATTCAGTTTTGGGAGGTTATATCTTTTCTAGGAACTTATCCATTTCTTCTAGATTGTCCAATTTGTTGGCCTGTAGTTTTTCATAATATTCTCTTATGATCCTTTGTATTTCTGTGGTCTCAGATGTTATTTGTCCTCTTTCACTTCTGATTTTGAGTCCTCCCTCTCTCTCTCTCTGTCTGTCTGTCTCTCTCTCTATGAGTCTGGTGAAGGGCTTATTGATTTTGTTGATCTTTTCAAAGAACCAGCTCCTGTTTTCATTTATCTGTTCTGTTTTGCTTCCTGAGATAGTACTGTTTGACTATAAACTTCCCTTTCAGTACAGCTATTGCTGAATCCCAAAGATTTTTTTTTTTTAATTTTTTTTAACATTTATTTATTTTTGAGACAGAGAGAGAGCATGAACAGGGGAGGGTCAGAGAAAGAGGGAGACACAGAATCTGAAACAGGCTCCAGGCTCTGAGCTGTCAGCACAGAGCCCGACGCGGGGCTCGATCCCATGGACCGTGAGATCATGACCTGAGCTGAAGTTGGATGCTCAACCGACTGAGCCACCCAGGTGCCCCAATCCCAAAGATTTTTGATCATGTGTCTTCACTTTCATTTGTCTCCATGTATTTTTTTTAATTCACCTTTGGTTTCTAAGTTGACCCATTTATTGTTTAATAACGTGTTATTTAAGCTCCATGCATTTGTGCTCTTTCCAGATTTTTTTCTTGTGCTTGATATCTAATTTCATAGAGTTGTGGTTAGAAAAGGTGCATAGTATGACTGATCATTTTAAATTTGTTATGACTTGTTTTGTGGCCTAATATGTGATCTATTCTGGAAAATGTTCCATGTGCACTTGAAAATAATGTGTATTCTGTTTTAGGATGGAATGTTTGGAATACATCTCTGTTAGATCCATCTCGTTCAACGTATCATTCAAAGCCATTGTTCCTTTTGATTTTCTGTTTAGATTATCTGTCCGTTGATATAAGTGAGGTATTGTCCCCTACTATTGTTTTATTATTACAATCAGTTCCTTCATGTTTATTGTTAACTATTTTATGTATTTGGTTCCTCCTTTGTTGTGTGAATTAATGTCTAAAATTTTTATCTTTTTGTTGGATTGTCCCCTTTATTATTATATGATATTCTTTGCCCCAGTACATTCTTTATTTTAAAGATATAAATACTACTACTCCAGCTTTGTTTTCACAGACATTTGCATGATAAATCCTTCTTCATCCTTTCATTTTCAATCTGCATGTGTCTTTGGCTCTGAAATGAGTCTCTTGTAGGCAGCATATAGATGAGTCTTGATTTTTTTCCATTGTCACCGTGTGTCTCTTGATTGGAACATTTAGTCCATTTACATTCAAAATAATTTTTGATTGGTATGTACAGTATGTACTTACTGCCATTTTGTTACTTGTTTTATAGTTGTTTTCGTAATTCTTCTCTGTTCCTTTCTCCTATTTCTCTTTTCTCACATGATTAGTTGACTTTCTTTAGTATAGCTGGCTTAGTGGTAATGAATTCCTTTAACTTTTGTTTGTCTGGGGAATTCTTTATTTCTGTTTCTATTCTGAATGATAGCTTTGCTGGATAGAGTAGTCTCAGCTGCAGGTTGTTTTTCTTTCAGCACTCTGAATGTAACATGCCACTCCCATCTGTCTTGCCAAGTTTCTGTTGAAAAATCTCATAGTCCTAAGGAGTTTCCCTTGTATGTAACTTTTCTTTTCTCTTGCTGCTTTTAAAATTCTCTATCAGTACTTGTTGCCATTTTAATTACTATGTGTCTTGGGGTCCCTGGGTGGCTCAGTCTGTTAAGCCTCCAACTCTTGGTTTTGGCTCAGGTCATGATCTCACACAATTCATGAGGTTGAGCCCCAATATGGTCTCCATGCTGACAGCTTGGAGCCTACTTGGGATTCTCTTTATCTCCCTCTCTGTGCCTCTCCACCTCCCTTCCCTCTAAATAAATAAATAAATAAATAAATAAATAAATTTGAAGAAAAATTACTATGTGTCTTGATATGGAGCTCCTTGGGTTGAATTTTTGGGGATATCTCTGTACTTCCTGGATCTAGATTCCTGGTTCCTTTCCCAAATTTGGGAAGTTTCAACTGTTATTTCCTAAAATAAAATTTCTGCCCCCTTTTCTTTCTTCTCCTTCTGGAATTCCTGTAATGTGGATGTTACTATGCTTCATGGTGTTGTTGAGTTCCATGTATCTATCTTCACTTTTTATTATTAATTTTTCTCTTTGCTGCTCAGCTTGATTGCTTTCCATTACTCTGTCCCCCAGATCACTGATCTGTTCTCCTGTGTCCTCTAGTCTATTCATTCCACCTACTATATTCTTAATTTCAATTATTGAGTTCTTCATATTTTCTATCTCTTTGTTAAGGGTCCCACTAAGGTTCTACACTCTTTTCGAGTCTAGTAAATATCTTTATGACCATTACTTTAAATTCCAGATCAGGCATATTATCCCCTTTTCACTTATGTCTTTTACTGTGATTTTATCCTGTTCTTTCATTTGGGATATTCTTCTGTCTCCTCATTTTATCTAACTCTCTGTTTCTATGTGTTAAAGTCAGCTACATCTCTTGCTCTTGAAAGTAATGGCCTTATGAGGAAGAGTTCCTGTAGTGTTCGGCTGTGCAGTGTCCCCTGTTCTCCAGAATCTGGTGCTTCAGGGATGTCTCTGTGTGTGTTGTGTGTGCCCTCCTGTTGTGGCTCAGCCTCTTTTGCCTTAGTCCAGTCATCTGCAAAGCCTCTTTCCTGTTGTTGGAACAACTGGGTGCCTGCTCCCTGTACTGTTTACAGTCCAGTCTGGGGCCACTTTGGGCTTGAGTTGAGTCAGATCAGGCATTTTCCAGAGATACAGTAGCACCACCCGACAGGACTCTTTACCTGTTTTGTCCCCTGAGAAACTTCTCTTGGTGGGCAGATTCTGCAGTAAGACAGCTGTCTGCCCCCAGCTCTCTACTGGGGCCACAGTCTGGATGTTATGTGTGCTTTTATTCCCCCTCTGTCCAGGGCAGGAGCCACTTTGGAGTGTGTTGGCCACTGTCAGGGCTGCTTGTACAGTGCTAGGCTTGTGGCACCTTTTTGGATGGGCCCTGGCCAGGAGCATATTGGAGGGGGCAGATCCCCAGGAGAACATAGGGTGGGGGAAACAGAGGTAGCACGGTTTGAGTAGGCCTGCTAAGCAAGGAGAGCTCCACCCAGGCTGGAGGGGGGTATACCTACAGGAGAACACAGGGGCTGCCCACACTGTTAGCAAGTTAGGTAGAGAGTGTCAGGCATTGAACTGGTTCCCTGAGGTAGCCATATGTTTATGCTGGTGGGCAGAAGAGGAAAAAGGTGCCTGATATCTCCTTTGATACTGGAGAAGCCTACCGAGGAACCCTGCCCCTCCAGCACACACTCTGAAATTAGTAAACATAGATTCCTCTCATATATCTCAGGTGTCTGTCATACTGCTGCTTCTACACTGTAGGTCCTAAGGCTGTTTGTTCTGTTGTCTCTTTAAGGGCAGGGACTTAGTTTCCTCTGGCCCTCACCACCCTCTTAGAACCGAGCCTGCTGGCATTTAAAATTCCATGTTTTGAGTCCCAGTGATTGCTCATGGTAAGAACTCTTGAAATTCTCAGGCTCTCTGGTTTTCAAAGCCAAATGTTACAGGGATTTTTCTTCCCAGTGTGGGCTCCCTGGTGTGATAGTCTGTTTCTCTTCCCTCTCTATACCTGTGGGGTCATTCCCCCCCTATAGACAGTCCCTCATGTTCCTTTAGCTCCTAACTTTCTCTCTGCCCTTCCCACCCTCTTTAACATGGCCTCTTCTCTACATTTAGCTGTGAAGAGTTCATTCTTCCAGTCTTTGGGTAGTTTCTGGGTTGTTTACACTGATGTGACTGGTATCTAATTGTGTCTGTGGGCAGTGTGTGCTTAGGACCCTCCTACTCTTCTGTCTTTCCCAGAAGTCCCTGAAACTGTATTTTTGATAATTTATCAGTGGGCTACAAAAAGACTCAATTTGCCAACATATATAAAAATGTTTGGCCAAAAAGCAATCGATGATCTTTTCTTATTTTTTGACATGGGCAATTTCACATTAGTCCTAAAGCAGTCTTTTCATTACCTTTTTTTTTTTCTTTTCAAATCATTGTTCTTTACTTTTGAGTAACATATCTGTCATTGATCTGTAATTGTAATGAAAACCATAGTGCAATACAATTTTTTTTTCTTTAAATGGTCCAAATTATTTTAAACTTTGAGTTTATGTGGATATACAATGAAAGATCAAGTTTGAACATGAAAAATGAAGACTTTTATAGATGCATTCTGGAATTTATTTAAATGGCTCTTAACAAATTGGATTTGCTAAAGAACACCTTGGTGTGGTGAATAAGGCATGTGATTGACACATGGCAGCTAAGACTTAGAGGCTTGGCCTCCTGCTTCCTGACTGTGTCTTTAGGTAAGTAAGGATAATGATACTAGATAAGCAGGCTCCAGGCTTCTTCTTTGCAAAAGGGCCCAAATATCAGTACCTACCTGAGAAGAGTTGTGAGACAACACATGAAAATCAATTAGCATAGCCATGCCCTGAATAAATTGCCATTGGTAATAGTATCATTGCCATTTCCTGAGTTCTAGTTCCTGCTTATGAGATTAGTCATACATCATCCATCATACAGTGCAGACACATTTTGGATTTATAATAACATTGGCTTGTTTGCTTATTGAATTATGTTCAGTAAATATGTAATGCATTGTAAATGTTACATAATTCAAGGAATAGCTCCTTATAATATACATATTGTATATAAAATATGTAGTCTAGTATATAAAATATGTTTTACATACTCTATAGTTCAAGGAATCCTTCCTTATAAATATTTTGTCTTCTACTTAGAATATTGACATTTGGGGAATATCCACTCTATATACTTTCATTAATATGGCTGTAGTATACTGATCAGCAGTCAGTTGTGTACATCAGAAGCAATTAAATACCATTTCAGTGTATTCATATTTTGTCAATATATTTACTTTGAATCTCATTAAGAAACAAATGGTGTCAAAATTTGGGTTAAATACAGAGACAAACTATTAGTGATTTACTCATTTTTGGTCGGTTTGTGTTTGAATGTGTGGATAGCAGCAAATGGCTTATTTGAGTGGTTGAAATGTTTTCTCATTCAATGTAGTATTCTTTTCTTGATTAACAAGTAAGTGCTAGTTAACACTATTTGACGCTATGGCTATTTAGCACCTTCTGCAAAAGACAGGTCAGAGCCATTTGATTTGTTGAGGTAACTGTGCATTCAGCATTATGCAAAACACAATAACTCAGGATGCATGGTTTAGCTTTGACCTTAACCGGCAATTATTTCTCCATGAAGCTCTGCCAGTGCCTTTGTCAAGTACTTGTACTTTACCCACCAATTAGCTAATTTTCAAGTTCTGAGGTTAATCTTTATCTGTGTTACCTTTAAACTAAATACCTATTGTTCCCTTAAGCACTTTAGTACTTTAGAAAACTAGTTGGAGTGAACCTCCTTGCCTGAGTCAGTTATGGCATGACCCTTTCATACAGGCTCCTTTGAAGATGTGAGGA